>NC_092860.1:655998-659099 GCF_032062135.1 Pyxicephalus adspersus
TTACATTTCCTTCTCTTGCTTTCCCTCCATCCTGTAATTAGTTTTTAGTTTCTTATAAAGACCCCAGCAACTCTCCGGGGGCTCCTCCTGCTTTAGTAATTCCTCCACATTGTGTTTTGTCAGCTCGCAGGAATCAACAACAGAAAATTCTGCTATAAAGGAGCCGACCTGGATGACATGGGATTGAGAAGATAATAAAGTTATCCAGCAAATCCATGGATCCCCCTTCCAAGGTGTCACTGATCCCCTATTCCCAGATGTCATGGATCCCCCTTCCAAGGTGTCACCAATCTCCCTTTCCCAGGTGCCACCGATCCCCCCTTTACCAGGTGTCATAGATCCCCCTTCCCAGGTGTCACCAGTCCCCCCCCCCCCATCCTTACCAGAATTTGGGGTATATCTTTCCCACAAAGGGGTACATTAGTCCTTTTACTCCCTAAAATAAAAATTAGCAGGGTTAGTGGAAGCCCATTGCAATGATGGTGTAATTTGTGCAAAACTGAGAGGGCACAGATCTCTGGAGACCCATGAAGACCACCCGATATACCTGGAGACCATACCAAACTGTGGAAGACCCATAATGCCCCAGAAACCTCTATAGCTCCCAGAAGGTGACCAGTGACCACCACAGACTGCCAGAGACCAATGCAGCTCATCAGAGACCCATAAAGCCACTGGAGACCTCTATAGTCCAGTGAAGACCACCAATGATCACCACAAACTGCAGGAGACCCATAATGACCCTTAGAGGCCACCACAGGCTGCAGGAGACCCATGAAGGCCACCATATACACCTCTATTGATGCCTGAGGACCTCAAGAAATGATCACAGCTTGCAGGAGACCCATGAAGACCACTATAGGCCACCATGGACTACAGGAAACCCACGAAGGCCACCATATAGACCTCTATTTATGCCTGAAGACCTCAAGAGATGATCACAGCCTGCAGGAGACGTATGAAGACCACTATAGGCCACCATGGACTACAGGAAACCCATGAAGGCCGTAATATAGACCTCTATAGGTGCCTGAAGACCTCCAGAGACCTCCACAGACTGCAGGAGACCCATGAAGACCATTTGAGGTCTCTGGCTACAGGAAATGACTTTCCCCTCTCCGTCATAGATCAGAGCAGCCGGCTGTTCAGCCCTTGTTCTGTCACTCTGAACATTCACCAACAATCATTTCCAGCGACAGTTATAGGGTGCCTGAACCCAGCTTCGGAATCTTGTAGTACTGGAAACATCTCTATGAATGATGGGATCAGACATCCGCTGACTGGCCTCCAGGTGTGGCTCTGTTAGGTAAAGGGTCCTCATATCAGCCAGTCCCTGTCACACAGCAAAGGGGTCCAGCTGGAGTTTTTCATTACTAAAATCATCAAAGACCACCCTAAAGTGTATCTAAACCCCAGAATAGAAATGTTAGACATTCCAGCTCACCTGTAATTAAATGTGACAGCTGCATTAGTTTCCTTCTTTCCCCTCTAATCTTACCTGGTGATCCTGCCAGTAACACACTTTAGGGATGATAAGTGCCCACTGTACCTATGAAGAGGCAACGTTATCACCTTAATACGGGGATACAGAGCAAGAACCCCCCTCTCTTCTTCATGACATTGGGGGAAGTATTTGGCAGTCCCCATAGAGATCAGCAGTAATGTAACATAGAAGTACAGCAGGGGGAGGGTAAATAAATATTTTTATTATAGTTATCAGACCCCCGGCCGGCCAGCAGGGAGCCAGGTATTGGGATTTGGGGTTCTCTGCCATTCGTGCAGCTGATAAATTGATTTTACTAATTTGGTAGCCTCACTGCGGATTGATGAACACGCAGGAAGTAGAAGTGTCACCCGGTGTTATTTCTCAGTAAATGACCCCACCAGGGACGATCTATTTCACCTCCCACTATTTTTATCACATCTTTGTTTTGTACAACTTTTGGTGATGAGAATTCTTCGGGGTCATCAATCACTCCCATCGCCGCTCCCAATCTGCCAACAAAAAAATAGATCGGAAACTGCGCCAGCTGCGGAGAAACGGAGCCCAAATCATCTCGGGTTTATTTTTATACCACGGATTTTGTGGGATCTTCACATCTTGACATTTGTGAATTATGGTTTTGTTATGGAGAAGGTTCTTTTATTGTGATTTGTAATCAGCCAAAAAAAGAAAAGATTTCAAGAGCTGCCCCTCCCTCTCCCAGTGTGAGTGCTGCTGTACAGGGCTGATATGAGGACAGTCAGGGCTACTTACAGTATGCTGGGACTTTGTGAGGATTGGGTTGGACCCCATACACATGTGAGAACACATATTCATTATAAAATAACTCCTAACCCTCCTAGGGGCCCGAAATCTACACAGCGGTGCCAATACCCACAACACAACCACCCAATGCACCCCCATGTGTGTGTGCGATGTTATAACACCGGGTTGGCTTTGGTTATCATGTATGAGCATTAAAAGATTCTGCACAGGAACACTCATACCTGAGAAGAATCGCAGCACACCTAGAGGGTCAGGTATATTCTACACCCCAAGTCTTGGGAAAATTCAGAGAAGCAAATACTGGAACCTTTGCAGACATTTCCTTGCACCATTAAAAAGGTGACCTTGGCCGAAAGGTTTATAAATGCTGGGCCAAATTTCGAGTGTGGCTAACAGGGCAATTGCACAGGGCCCCCACCTTCTCCACGGCCCCAAAGGCTAGGATTGGGGGACAGGGAGCTTGAATGCTGTGCATGTGTCCCGTCCTGTATGGGAAGACTACAACAGACTACGGGAGACCCATGAAGGCCACCAGAGACCACCACAGACTGCGGGAGACCTATAAAGACCACCAGAGACCACCACAGACTGCGGGAGACCTATAAAGACCACCAGAGACCACCACAGACTGCGGTAGACCCAAAAAGGCCACCAGAGACCACCACAGACTGCGGGAGACCCATGAAGACCACCAGAGACCACCACAGACTGCGGAGACCCATGAAGACCACCAGAGACCACCACAGACTGCGGGAGACCCATTAAAGGCCACCAGAGACCACCACAGACTGTGGGAGACCCATTAAAGGCCACCAGAGACCACCACAGACTG
>NC_092860.1:659653-660327 GCF_032062135.1 Pyxicephalus adspersus
TATCCAAAACAACATTTTTTACAAAGTCAGGTATATGAAATCCAACACATGCGGGGATCACCAGTCACTTCATCAGGGCTTGTGGTGGCACCGACAGACAGAATGAATTTTCCATGCCTAATCATCACCTGGTAAACATGTTATGTAATAATTAATATTGTATTTAATCCTAAATTACCCGAGTCTGTGGGGGCAATGTTATGATCTGGGGTACCTGTTGGGGGCAGTGTTATGATTTGGGGTGCCTTTGGGGGCAGTGGTATGATCTGGGGTGCCTGTGGGGGCAATGTTATGACTTGGGGTACCTGTGGGGGCAGTGTTATATTCTGGGGTGCCTGTGGGGGCAGTGTTATGATCTGGGGTCCCTGTGGGGGCAGTGTTATGATCTGGTATGCCTGTGGGGGCAGTGTTATGATCTGGGAAGCCTGTGGGGGCAGTGTTATGATCTGGGGTGGCTGTGGGGGCAGTGTTATGATCTGGGGTGGCTGTGGGGGCAGTGTTATGATCTGGGGTCCCTGTGGGGGCAGTTTTATGATCTGGGGTCCCTGTGGACCGTTGGACCCTGTGGACCCTGGGGGCAGTTTTATGATCTGGGGGTCCCTGTGGAGGCAGTGTTATGATCTGGAGTGCCTGTGGGGGCAGTGTTATGATCTGGGGTCCCTGTGGGGGCAGTG
>NC_092860.1:661312-666374 GCF_032062135.1 Pyxicephalus adspersus
GGCTTAGAGCTGAATAGCAAACATGCTGCAGAGAAAGTCCCTGGCTCTCTGTGGGGAAGCAGTGGCCTCTTAGCAGAGATCAGGCATACTGAATTAAAACAAAAACTCTCTGATTAGCAATGAACATGAACCAATTAGATTTGTTCGAACTCAGCAAGAACACACTGCACCTCTGCAGAGAGACCTCTGCTCCCACACTGCGAGCATGCTGGCCACGGAAAGGCTTTTTTACACAGACTGTGGCTGCCCTACAAAGAAAATCAACTGTGACCCTGTGCACCCTTTGTTTCTACTCCTGCAATGTGTTTACCACAAATTTCACTATTTTTATATATGTATTAATATTAATAAACAGGATTTATATAGCGCCAACATATTACGTAGCGCTGTACAATAAATAAGGGTTACAAATGACAGACAGACACAGAGAGTGAGGAGGAGAGGATTCTGCCCCGAAGAGCTTACAATCTAAGAAGTGTGTCGGTTTATTAAACATTTGTTCTCTTTGCTGTCATTTTGCCATTAGTTGCTAATAAATATTTATGAGTAAAAAGTTTCAAACAATTGAAGATTCGGAGTTATTTTCCCATATTTAACATTTTTACAGAACGGAATCTCCTAGCGCAGGGACTACACCGCTAGCGAGCCGCGGTCAGCACTACAACGAGCGGATTTTGGGGTTTCAGTTTGTTGTTTTCCTCCTGCGGCTTCTTTATTAGCTTAGAGTTGTCTGATATCAGTTATAAATGAGATTATTGTGTGTGACCTTCAGAGAATAAGAAGGATGTAATCCTCGGATTAAACTAATCCTACGTGTGCAAGGACGGGGAGCCTTTCACTTTAAGTTTCATTAGCCATTCTCTCGGCGGTGGAGATGAAAGTCTTTCACAAAATATCTCCCAGCTAATGCTTCTTCTCTTTGAGCTTTTCCTTCACTTTTTGGGGTTCGAATTGGATCAGACGCAGAATCTCTTTGTTCCGGACGATTCCCTGAATGAATTCACCTTCTGTCAGCTTATCTGTCAAAAGGAAAATGAAAATCTGGGGTGAAAATGTTGGGAGTGTGATATTTATCTCGATAATAAAGTAAACTCCAAATATAAAACAACATGACTATGGACTTTGTACAGCACTACATAATAAGTTGGCGCTATATAAATACTGTGGAATAATAAAGCAGCTGTCTATAATATAAAGCCATCAACCCCTTGGCCTCCGCATATTAATGCATTGGACCTGATTTGTTAAAGCTCTCCAAGGCTGCAGAGGATAGACTATCATGGGAGAACCTGGGTGATCCAGTATACCTGGAATAGATCTGGAGTAGAATTGAAAACATTTTCCAACTGGTATTTTTAGGAAATCTATTCCAGGTTTACTGGATCACCCAGGTTCCCCCATGATAGTCCATGAATCTGAGTACCTTTATATTTAGGAGAAATACATCTCAACATCTGGTCATTTCTTGGGCTGTACTCCCAGATGTATGTGAATATATCTGTGAAATCATGTCCTAACACATTCACTGACATGCAATATAAGCGATACAATTCACAGCAGCACATGATAATGTAGATTCTGATGACTTTCCATTGATTTCAATACAAAATACATGAATGGAACCCCCGCTTTCCCTGGTATGTGAAGGGTTAATGTTGCAGTCCTCCAACATTCACTCTGTGAATCAGATTTTATTGTTTGATGCTGAGCTACAAAACATCTAATAATAACGATCTCTGCATACAGCAATCATGGGAACATTTAAATAACCTCTAATTATTCACCTGGCAAAGTGCTAAATCATTATTTGTGCTCATGAAGACATCTCGTCCTCTCCTCCTGTATATTACAGATCACATTGCGCTCCAACCAGACCGTTATATCTCAGCACACATTATAATATACACGGGAGGAATATTAGTGTCATTTATCTGTGTGCTCTGACATTGTGCTCCTTGTGTACTGTGTGTACCTTGTTATATAGCGCCACCATCAGGTTTTTATTAATATTGATGTATACAGCGCCCCCATCAGGTCATTAGTAGAGGTAATATATAAATTATTGATGCATCATCACAAGCTCATTGGTATGAATGTTGCATATAGTGCCCCTATCAGGTCATTAGTATAAGTAATATACATAGCGCCACCATCAGGTCTTTATTATTATTGATATATACAGCGCCCCCATCAGGTCATTAGCATGAATTATGTATACTGCACCATCACCAGGACATTAGCATGAATGATGTATATAGCGCCACCATCAGGTCATTAGTAGAGGTCATATATATAGCGCCACCATCAGGTTTTTATTAATCTGCCCACTGCCCTCATCTCCCTCCCCTGCCCACTGCCCTCCTCTCCCTCCCCTGCCCACTGCCCTCATCTCCCTCCCATGCCCAATATCATCCTATACCCTCCTGTGCCCATTATAATTTTCTCCCAATTGCCATGCTCTGCATTCTTCCAGCATACCCGCTTCTTTCTTACTGTGTCCACTGCAATTGCCTGCCCACCACCTTTCTCTGCCCATTGCCCTCCTCTTGCCCTCGGCTGACCTGCTCCCCCCATTCCCCCAATTCCATCCTGATTGCCAGTCTTTGCCTTCTTCCCTCCCCTGTCCCTCCCCTGCCCCCTGGTGCAGTCTCATTGAACATATTTCTCACATAGGGAAGCCTAATATGACATTGGTGTCCCCAGATCTCCAGTTTAGATTTCTGCTGTCTCTTGCAGCCACTGGAGAAATATCATTCAGCGGTATCAGCAATGTGCAGGGAATATTATTATATAATTGTATCAGATGGTAACACCGGCCCGGTCTTCTGTCTGCAGATAAATTTCATTGTCTATGTGCGGATTTTACACGTTCTGCATCTGAAACTGAAAGCCCAACAGCTGAAATTTACTGATTACAAATACCGGTGAGTCAGGAATATTATGATATTTATATGGTGGACACAGAAGTATTATTACTGATAGATTTCTTGCTGGTACTCCTAGTGATGGTTGTAGCGGATCATCAGGCGGGGGCATTACTACCATAACACATCTACTACCAGGGGCATCACCGGTAATATCTCTGGAATGGTGGGAGGGGATTGTAGTACAATAATCGAATATGTAGCCATAGTTATGGCAAGTAGGGAAGGGCAATTGGCCACGAAATTAAGTGAGAAGGCAGTGGATAGTGTAGAGCAGGGGAGGGCAGTGGGCAGGAAAGGCATTGGGCAGGGGAGGGCAGTGGGCGGGAAAGGCATTGGGCAGGGGAGGGGCCTCCTTGCTCTCTATTCCATAAAAAAGAAGTTTATAAACACCCGCATAAACACAAATAAAAGTTTTCCTGGAATTTTAAAAACACATCTGTGCAAATGAAGCAATAAAAGTCATTTTGTAAGGTTCATTGGATTATATCAGTATTAGGACGTCTTTATCTGCTGCTGAGTAACCTCTGGGAGAGAATTAAATATCCGCAGATGGAGCGCTGTGAATGGATCGCCTTCCATCAGAATTTAGCTGAATGATTAAATCTTATCACACTCCCAATATTCAGAGGAATAACAGGCATCTGTAGAATCACATTTTAGTTTGTTGATTTACTAAAGCAAAATTCAAAAAAGGATTAAGGGTTTTCCTAAAAGATGAAAATTCACATTTATACAATATACATATAATATTATCCCGGGAAATGGGCGGATTGATATGGAGGAGCAGGGAAGAATTTGGTGTTACCTCTGGCTGTATGTCATACGATTTCCCCATAATCCTCCCACATGTGTACTTTAGATTTATCATTCTATTCCGCCATAACAGGTGAGCAGATGTCAGGTGATGGCACCTTTATTTTTCCCTTGATTTCAGGTAACTCTAACATTTAGAAAACAAAGAAATAACCGTACCGTGATGATCTCAAGCACTTCTTTTTTGTTGATGGTCCCATTGCCATCCACATCATATAAAGAGAACGCCCACTCCAATTTCTGGTTGGCTTTGCCAGAAGAAGTCATATGTAGCGCTATCATGTATTCCTTAAAGTCCAACGTTCCATCGTTGTTGGCGTCAAAGCTTCTGAAGACATGGCGAGCGTAAGCTTTTGGGTCGGCATCTGGAAAGAATTTGGAATAAATGCTTTCAAACTGTTTCTCGCTAATCCTCCCGCTGGGGCACTCCTTAAGGAACGACTGGTACCAGGTGCAGAGCTCCTCCTGGGTAAATTTAGTGTTCAGCTGCAACTCCTCCAAAATCTCCTTGGAAAGGGCACCACTTTTACTGTTACCCATGATGAAAAATTAGAAGTCTGGAAACCTAAAGGCAGACCTTTCCTTTTGTCCTACAAGACCAAACGCAGCAAGGTAATGAGCACGGCATTCTTCATAAGCCTAAATCCAGATAATGCCGTTTTGGGATTACCGGGGTTTAGGCGTCATGTAGACAATGATATTCACTCTGTGACTTATTTCAATTAGTACCCAAAGCATGGCCGATCCATTATTTGGGTGAATATTTATTGTCAGGGTACAGATTAGGAAGATTATGATTTGTTACCTGAACACATTACAAATTACGAGCATTGATCTGCCCTGCGTATGGACAACCAACGAACGAGTTACCATGCCATGGCTTCATCATGGGCTCAGTATGGATGCCGTGAAATGTTCATATTCGGGATTATTATATTCATTGTGCTGTGCTGGATACGGAGTGTCTATGATATACTGTAACGTCGGCTATGGTTGGTAAATCCAATTGTCGTATTTTATGACCCCTAACATATACATAGTCTAAAAATTGTTTTGGTTTTGGATTCTTAAGGCCTAAAATGTGTTTATGTTTGTTTAGAAAGTTGTGGGGTCAGAAAGTTCTAAAGAAGTATTACCATCAGTCGGGTCGTCCCATAGTGTGGAGCAGCCCCAGAAGAACCCCTAAAATAAGATGTATTGGAAATGCCCCTTACATTGATGGCCATTGTGACAAATGGGGCCAGAGGGAATGGACCATGAACCCTATTGCCCGAACCCCTAATGTTCACCCCAATAATCTTGTCTATGATCATAGGAAGGGG
>NC_092860.1:666887-671020 GCF_032062135.1 Pyxicephalus adspersus
AGTTATTTTTGCTGTCTGTATCGTGTTGGGGAGATTTTCCTTTACTTCCTGCCCCAGGGACACAAAGAAGGGGAAATCATCTCTCTAGAGTGAAAACTGGATTTTGGGTTTCCCATCATTTTCTCCCAAAATGAATCACCAGGACACAGAATGGGAGAATTTCCCATTGGGGACACAAACTCTTCATTACTCGGTTGTAACATTTGCAATAGGAATACATTTCATGTAGATATAATGGAAATAATTAGGGTGTTTTCAGTTCTATTGCATGGACAGTAAGTTCCCAATTAATTCTCACCCACATCCTGCAATGAGATCCAATTAAACGTTTTATGTGTACAATATAATTGGCTGAACATTTGGCAAACATCCTTTTATATTGCCGTATTATTCTCTATAGACTTGGACTCCACCAGCCCTGACGTCCTCATCCTCAGGTTGACCTGAAAGGACCTCGGCCCAGGAGGAGCGGAGCTGGCCGGGATTTAATATGTGGCCCCTACAGCGATGAAAACCAGCAATGGCTAAGCTTGGAGTCTAAAAATAAAGCGTGGAAATCCACTTATGTGTTTGTGTGCTGACGTATGGCTGGAATATTATTCATCTTATGGTGGGGAGCAGGAGAACTTCCAAACCTCCAAAAGTTCCACATTCCATCTATAGAAGTTCCGGAGTATGAAATAAATTGTTCTGGAGATTGTCTGAGCAAACAATTAATGTCATTCACATGGACCATGCAATTTCTAAGATAGTGAAATAGAAGGCAGCGAGAATTATGGATATATTGGGTGCAGGGAAATGTTTTGTGTTAAGTACCGATGTATTTCTGATCCGCTGGTCTCATTACTTATAATACAATCTAACATTCTACAAGGTGGATGGACAATGCTGGAAGACTTGCATGGGCCCTCAATGGGACAACGCTCACTGGTGCGAGCAGAAGGGGAAATGATCATTTACATTCTTCTTCATTCATTTCTGCCACAGGATCACTTTATTTCTATTTCTCAATAAATATGAAATCCTGATATCAAGCCATCTCCCACACTGCAGACTGGAGGATGTAAGTAATGTATTTACACCAATAAAACGCCGGAGCTTTTAGTAACAAATAATAAAACTACATACTTAATAAAGGATACAGAATATCAAATCAAAGGAGATCACGTTGTATTTGTCCTTCCTTTCAGACATCTTGTCTCTAATTGAAACCTGAGGGGGGGGGGGGGGTAGAATGGAACCCCAAGTAAAGCAGCGGCAGAGCCTCCCCCACCCCTTTAACTGAAGGTAATTGGCACAGAGAAGCCGTCTGCATCATTTACACCAACCCTTCCCCCTCAGGTAACAGGTATAGGTAACAGGTGATTCCTGCCTATGATGTAGTCACTGCTCTCTCATTCATGTCTGTGTAGACTGCAGATTTAGCTATTGAGCTCTGTACACATTTACATTTCACATATTCCGCATTATGGAAGCTGCTATGTAAAAATACATTTTACGGGGCTGTCATCTCGATCCTTGGCTCGTCTATCCCGTTACTCAGCACAGGGATGGGAATATCTGATGGTGTCACCCCGCATATGATCATGCTTGTACCAGGGCAGTGATGGACGAGGCATTGCTGGGGATTACAGCCTGGAGCCGGCACACAGGGCAGCCATGATTTCCATATTTCTCTCTTGATCACATCTGTGGGTGAATCTTAATATTAATATTAATAAACAGGATTTATATAGCGCCAACATATTACGCAGCGCTGTACAATAAATAGGGGCTGCAAATGACAGATACAGGCAGTGACACAGGAGGAGGAGAGGACCCTGACCTGAAGAGCTTGCAATCTAAGTATAAGCAGGACGACGCGTGAATCACATATCTGGTGAAAAGGTTAATGAAACATTCAACGTTTCCCAGAACTGAAATGTTTCGGTAAATGTAAAATACAATCACAGCAATAAATTAGCGGCGCTGTGATTGCGCCTCTGCGACTCCGCTTATAGGGAATTGGCGGGCTGATTGGTGACGGATTCTAATCAAAGCCATTCAGCGTTCCGGTATTCCCGTCATTATTCCAATGCTACTTCCATGGAAAATAATTAGCGCTCATCAAGCAAATCTGGCGACAATCTGAAGACGATTATAATAAACAATTCCAAATTGCTTCCGTTATTCTCGGTTTATTTTAAACTTCAGCCAGAAGTCTTTCTGTTTCCATACTTTAACCGTCTGATTGCGGGAAGATCCGGGGTTATAAGGACGCCATATTCACATCAGATTCACCGAATTCATGGAATGTCCACCGGACCGTTAGAAACATGAATGAAGATGTTTTATTTGCATCTATGCTAAGCCTGGACCGTCCTCAAACCCCAAGGACCATGCCAGTGCTTGAGGTCATATTATTAATAATATACAGGATTTATATAGCGCCAACATATTACGCAGCGCTGTACATTAAAATGATAGACAGACACAGACAGTGACACAGGAGGAGGGGAGGACCCTGCCCCGAAGAGCTTACAATCTAGGAGGAGGGGGAGTATCACACAATAGGAGGGGGATATGGAATGGTGGGAAGTAGTGAAGGGTTAGGAGACAGAAGAAGACGGGTAGGTGAGGGGGAAGCGTTGGGTTATAAATGAGTAGAAAGTAGGAGCAAGCCGAATAGAACGAGGAGACCATTCCAGAGAATGGGGGCAGCTCTAGAAAAGTCTTGGAGCCGTGCGTGTGATGAGGTTATGAGTGAGGAAGTCATTAGTAGGTCATTGGGGGAGTGGATACACATAGGGAATGAATGGCAGTGAGCGGTTTTGTTTGGTAAAATGCCGATTACCGGGAGCTGCCTCGGAGTTCTCTCCGAACATTCAGCGTTTTAGCGTTCCTGACTCCCAGTAGCGATCGTTCCCGTTATATTATCCCAGCAAAGCTACAAATACAAGACACATTGATATTCACAGACATTTGGGTGCTCCCATTGATTAAATCATGGCGCTATGCCCGCATATGGACGGAATGAAAGCGCAGCGTTTACAGAGACGCAGCCAATCAGATGTCAGAATCAAAGCCTTGGGGAACCCCGGAAACCAGTTTATTACTTTTGGCTGGAATCCCCCCACCTATAGACAACCTGAATGATCATGGCCAGTGTCCTTCCACATGACAATGCAATCCATGGAGGTCAGTCAGCTTTGGCCGCTACAGAATGTAACCCCCAACACGTTCCTCTGCGGTTTTGGGATCAGACTGATAGAATTCATAGATTTATGAAATATAAATACAAACCTGCAGCAAGTATGATGACCCCACCATCAGAGACTACAAAAGCTTCAATTTCTGGGATTCCCATGTGGCAGGATATTATACTGCGGATCTGCAGTCAGCGCAGGAGATTCCATGCGTTGGTGCTTGGCATGCATTGGTGAAATATTTGGACATGAGATGACCGTCTCCTGCGCTGGGGTAACATTTCGTCTTTATGTCTCGGCTTTGTGCGCATTGTTTAGCAGACCGTGGCCACTTTATTTTATTCATTGCAGATTATTTTCTGATTAATGTTTTCAGGAAACAAAAACTGCAAACGTATTTGGATGTTCAGCACACATCGAAGATTGAACACTTACATTTATCATATATGTGAGCATCCAATGCATTGTTATATAACATCGGTTATTCCAAAACTTCTATAGTTTAATGATGGAGAGGAGAAGGGTGAATGAGGGATGAATGAGGGATGAATGCTTATTCTGGCTCCATGTCATGGGAACATACAATGTACATCTCCGGTAATGCAGCTCTCATTGCAGCTTTTCTGCTCAGAATTGAGGTTTGGTGGTGAGGATAAATCTTATTACAGCAGAACGCACAATTACCATCTTCACAGCAGAAGCACTACTGTAATCAGCTTACCTCCTGTGCAGGGAGCATTAGTCTCTAATTCTGCTTTCACAAACGCTATGGAATGCCGGGGGGATTAAGTCACCATCTGGGTTTTCAGGTCACTCGTTGGGGAATGCACAGAATTCATATGACCCAACTTGCATTTTTTGTGGTAAATTACATTTCTTTGCAGACTTACTTATTGATCTTTACACAATGTCCTGCTGTGACCTCTGAGAATGCAGCCAATCCAATCA
>NC_092860.1:671997-675216 GCF_032062135.1 Pyxicephalus adspersus
GTGACATAAAGATATATTTCTATTTTTTATTTATTTAGTGACCATAAAATAAGTTTGTGAACACTACAAAAATTACAAAACTTTGTTAAAAAACAGCAGAAATTTGTACAATGTAATTACATGAAATCTGATAAACTTTTCAGTCTGATAATATTTACAGCCGGAGTTCTTATTTTGTACAGAATTCAGTAGATTAGGAATCCGCTGACCAGAATCTGGGGGAATCTCATGGATCCTGGGGGGTGGGGCCATCGATCTGTTCAGATTGGTAAATACAATTTCATTCCAATGAATCTTCGAAGCTTTTCACATTTTATTCTGATATGAGTGCAGAGATCCGAGGGGGAACCCCAGCCTGCTATTTTCTGATTATTCCCCATATAATTCTTTATTTGGGGTCTCCGATATTTCCTCTGGGGGGGGAGGGGTTAGGTTCTATCTGGCCATTGCTACATTCAGAGTCAGCCCTATAACAGTTCAGATTCCCTGAATTTTACATTCCCGGAGTCGTCCTTTATGTTGAGGTTCCATTGATTTTCCTGGCACGTAACAATCGTTCTATAAAATCTAATTGTCTTCTATGATCTCCTCGATCGTCTCTCCCATTGTTAGACCGCCATCGCTGCTCTCAGAGACGCTGCCCCTGGCAAAGTACTGCAGGGTGGCCCTGTGATTGGGGTCCAGGTCCGAGGGGAGGTTGCTGGGGGCCGGAAGCAGCTGCACTTTACTCTTCCCATTCTGGTAGACCCCGTTGTGCGGGAATAAGGTGCTTTTTGACTTTTTTTTTTTAGTTTTATGCTTGACTTGACCTCTGAAGAAGCAGCTTTTGCACGGAAAATATTGGAGCAGGAAAAGGTTCCATTGTTTTCGGAGTTCTGCTTTAACCTGTGAAGGAAATAAGAGTTTGGGCTGAACAAGCTTTATGCGTGATATAGAATAACGATACAACCAATCGCATTATAGTATCACACTGTATGTGTATAAAGGCGATGTCAATAAAATCTCAATAGATGTCATGTGGAAAAAGTAAGTACACCCCCGCCCGCACTATAGCCGGGATTCCCTCATCCTTTATGGATTTTGTATTATTCCCCCAGTGTCTGACATTGTGAATATTTTACCTATTCCTTCTTGTAAAATAACCATACAAAATGTTTGTGGGATTCTTTCTATAAACTTCCCATTTCAAATCCCTCCACAGCATTTCAATGGGATTCAGAGCAGGACTTGGAATAGGGCCGTCCATTTATCTTTGGGCATTCCGTAGTTTACTTTTCTGCTTCAAATTAATAATGAGGATCCAAGAATAATGAAGAAGTGGGGGGGGGGATTCTGTGCCATCTCTGGGTCCACCATTGGCCCTTTGACCGGGTGTCCCCCCAGGTTTTCAGTGGTCCCCTGGCTGTGTATAATAGATGCAATGTATTACTATTGTTATGTCCTGCTGTATGTATATGACAGAGCCCCCCCCATATTACCCCGTCAGGATGAGATTTCTGGGGCCCATTCATATGACTTGGGACCTTGGTATGAGGTCCTAATATTTCCCTAAATTTAATGGAGGACCCCAGGGCTGTTCTTGCCGAGGGGCCTCTTGCTGATTGGTCTCTCACTTCCATTACATTGCCATCACCATAAATCAAGGTGGTCCCATTGGTCCTCCGGATGCCACCATGCTGCCCTATGAACTGCTCCTGAATGTAACCAGGCACCAATCACTGTGCAGAACCCCTGGGGCCCCTGATTATTGAATATGAAAGGGCCCATCTGCAGGAGTCTTCTCTAAGCCCCAGAGTCAGGATAGAAGTCACAGAATCGATAAAAGTATTTAATTACTGGAATCTAATGAGAAGGAAACAGACGAGGCCAATAGGAGAGTGAATGGAGCGGGCAGATTGTAGATCAATAACTTCACTTCCCCAGCTCCATATAATCCGTGTGCGCTAATTGCTGAGGTTACATTTACCCCCAGGGGAGCCGGGGCGATCGTAGGGCATTATGTGCAATATATGCTCAGATGTCCCAAGACACTGATACAGACAGACTCCTGATGGGGTCACTATCCTGGGAATATAGGGGGCGCTGTCCTGGGGTGTGACTGCATATGGGGTCACTATCCTGGGAATATAGGGGGCGCTGTCCTGGGGTGTGACTGCATATGGGGTCACTATCCTGGGAATACAGGGGGCGCTGTCCTGGGGTATGGGGTCACTATCTGGAATATACAGAGGGACCTGTTTGGGGTGTGACTGCAGATAGGTCCACTATCCCTATTTAATGTACAGCGCTGCGTAATATGTTGGCGCTATATAAATCCTCTTTAATAATAATAATATCCTGGACGGGGTTGCAGTTAATGGGTTTTACTACAGATGGGATCCAGGGGCTGCTAATTGGGGGAGGTGACGGCAGAGAGGGGTAGTTTCCTGGGCATGCGGGGGCTTCCAATGTGCAATATTAATGGGGCTGCTGTAGCTGGAATACCGGGGGCTGTCTTCTGGGGTGCAATCCAGGGGGTCGTTGTTCTGGACTGTAACTACAAATAGGCTGCTATTGTGGGAAAAGTGGTGTTTGCTGGTTTAGGGTGTGACTAGAGATGGGGCCCCTGTCCCAGAGATACAATGTGGGGACCGCTGTACCGTCAGGGGCTGATGTTCTTGGTGAGGTTACAGACGGGGCTCCAAAGAAACGGGGTCATTGTTCAGATCGATCACAGATAGGACTGCAGTCTTGGGGGCCCCTACAGGTCTGACTACAGATGGGACGTCCCGGGGTTTGGGGGTCCCTGGACCCATCAGTGACCACACAGGGATATTATAAGAGGCGGAGGGTTCCATCACCCACAATGCCTGGCTCACACTCCATCCACGGAAATAACTCATTTCTATCACAATAAATATTTATCAGAATTTTATAAAACAATCCTTTCTGAGCTCACTCACCTCCCCATTGGTGAAACAATACAAATAGGCGACCACAAAGCCCTAAAAATAACCATAAAAAGATAATTAATTCAAAATAAACAAAAATAGAAAGTGATCATTTCCTCCTAATCCCCCCAGCAAACATTCTGCAGTTCCTGCAATAAACAGCACTACGGAGGCCAACAAGTGACTGCCCATAATACGGGATCAAAGCCCGATATCCCATCACCCTGTGGGGGGACGGCTGCACAGAAGGCAGGATATTCTAACCTTCAATGGTGGGGACACTGACCTC
>NC_092860.1:676408-678125 GCF_032062135.1 Pyxicephalus adspersus
ACACTAACCTCTAAAAGTGGGGACACTGACCTCCAATGGTGGGGACACTGACCTCTAATGGTGGGGACACTGAGCTCTAATGGTGGGGACACTGAGCTCTAATGGTGGGGACACTGACCTCTAATAGTGGGGACACTGACCTCCAATGGTGGGGACACTGACCTCCAATGGGGGGGACACTGACCTCCAATGGGGGGGACACTGACCTCTAATGGTGGGGACACTGACCTCTATTGGTGGGGACACTGTCCTCTATTGGTGGGGACACTGACCTCCAATGGTGGGGACACTGACCTTTAATGGTGGGGACACTGACCTTCAATGGTGCGAACACTGACCTCTATTGGTGGGAACACTGACCTCCAATGGTAGGAGCACTGACCTATAATGGTGGGGACACTAACCTTTAATTGTGGGGACACTGACCTCCAATAGTGGGGACACTGACCTCCAATCATAGGGAAACTGACTTCCATCTCAGTGCTGATATGATATGGTGAGCATGCTCCTCCAATCACATTGGACATCTAGCACATTTCCCCGCCCAGGTTTTCCATTGCCAGATACCTGGAAGGAGCTCAGCGTCAGCTGGATGAAGAGCAGAATTTGTTTGGTGAACCCTTTAATGTGCTCGTCACTGACAAAGGTGAAGAGAACTTCGTGTGTCCCCAGCAGAGGGATGAGAATGAGAGTTGCCTTAGCGAATCTTCAAAAGAAAAAAAGAAAAGCATTTTACTGTCATTCCACTAGATGGCGACTGTTCAGCGACCACAAAGCATCAACACTTATCACAGTAGGTCTAATCCTGATGAGGGGCAGTGTAATGGGGGTGGGGTGGCAGAAGGTCCATTATCCCTTCCCCACACACTGCACTTTCCTACATACCACTTTTATCTGCCTATTGCCCCATCCACCACCCTACCATACCCATGGCCCTTCTCTACCTAATTCCCACCCTTGCTTATACCATTTCTTGTCCACTGTCTTTCTTATTACCTTCCCTGCCCCAACCCTGCTCAGTGCCCTTCTCTATCTACCTTTCCTGCTCAATGCTCTTCCATTTGTATGTCCCTCCCCTGCACTTCCTTTTCTGACCTAAATCCTTCCCCTGACCACTACTTTACTTTTACAAATCTTTATTGAACATTAGGAACAAAAGTAAAAATATAATATTATTATTATTATATAAAATAAACTCATTGTGTACAGCATATTTTTACAACAAAGAATGCAAACCATTGAGAAAACACAAAGCAAAGGAAACCAAAAATTAACAAAAATAAATGAGGGGTTGAGGAAGGAAGAAGGGAATAGCAGGGCCCACTCATCAGCCCACTAATTCTCTGCCACCTTCCCCACTCCCTGTCCTTTCTTATCTACTTCTCTGCCCTTCCCCTCTCTACCTAAATCCCTCCCCTGCCCAATGCCTTTCCCACCCACTGCCCTCCCCTGCCCAATTCCTTTCCCACCCACTGCCCTCCCCTGCCCAATTCCTTTCCCACCTCCTGTACTCCCCTGCCCAATGCCTTTCCCACCCACTGCCCTCCCCTGCGTAATGCCTTTCCCACCCACTGCCCTCCCCTGCCCAATGCCTTTCCCGCCCACTGCCCTCCCCTGCCCAATTCCTTTCCCACCTCCTGTACTCCCCTGCCCAATTCCTTTCCCACCTCCTGTACTCCCCTGCCCAATGCCTTTCCCACCCACTGCCCTCCCCTGC
>NC_092860.1:679108-682184 GCF_032062135.1 Pyxicephalus adspersus
AGGGAGATGAGGGCAGTGGGCAGGGGAGGGAGATGAGGGCAGTGGGCAGGGGAGGGAGATGAGGGCAGTGGGCAGGGGAGGGAGATGAGGGCAGTAGGCAGGGAGAGGAGGGCAGTGGGCAGGGGAGGAAGATGAGGGCAGTGGGCAGCGGAGGGAGATGAGGGCAGTGGGCAGCGGAGGGAGATGAGGGCAGTGGGCAGGGGAGGGAGAGGAGGGCAGTGGGCAGGGAATGTGTGATGCTAAATATATAAAATATTTTGTAAAATATATGAATGGCACAATTCTCATTCCCTATTATTGGCCCCAGATCACCATTCATGCCTTTACATTTAGGCTGAAGAAGGTTTATCAATAACAAAAAAAAAATTAAAAAATATAAAAAGTTGACAGATTGCTGGGAACAAAACATTCTCTTTCCTCCTCTACAAAGCACTCAGCCAGATCTATGGGGAATCACGCTCAGGATTTCTTTAATTAAAGTTATTACAACAAATGAAATACTATTTCCCGAGTTATTTTTGTATGAAAAATTAATAAATGTTTAAAAAAACTTTATTAACAGGCAAAGTAACTGACAATCCAAGGGGGCCCAATGACCATGATATATGACCCAGGACTGTCACCCACATATCCATTGCATGCCATGTGTATGTGCTATACGTGTTCTGTGTCATGTATGTGTTCCATGTGTACCTTGGTAAAATCCCGTGTGCCCCCCGTGTCGTCCTGTGTTCCCTATGTGCCCCCTGTGCCCCCTGTGTGTCCTGTGTCCCCCCTGTGTGTCCTGTGTCCCCAGTGTGTCCTGTGTCCCCCGTGTGTCCCCTGTGTGTCCTGTGTCCCCCGTGTGCCCCCTGTGTCCCCCGTGTGCCCCCTGTGTGTCCTGTGTCCCCCTGTGCCCCCTGTGTATGTGCCATGTATGTTGTGTGTTTGATGCAGCCGTGTGATACTTACCAGCACACAGAGGAGTGTCGGCCCCTTTATGATATACCAGATCCCGGTATTGGTATTGGTCTCCCAGCACCTGGAGCAGGACACAACCTTTGTTAAACTTTTACCTGTATGACAAATATTTCACAACCAGCGCCTGATCTATATTCCATCCAATGATCATTTCAGGGGTCAGTCAGATGAGCAGTGCTGGCTTTGTATTAATGGCCGTGATTGTGTGAATCTCTCGGCTATTTCTGTCCCTGTATCTGCAGCCCAGAATTGTGCGAGTGATTTATTGGCTGCGGCTGGGCGATCGATGAGCTCGGTGTGTATGGGCCGCGCAGTGATTGGACCATGAATCATCCTGGCCATGCTGCATTTGGATGATGATGGATGGGGGGGGGGATGGAGAAACCTAATTCATTCCTAAATACATTTCCATCCGGTTTCATCCCGAACATTGCAAACTAATTCCGTCTTCTCGCCTTCCTAGCAAAAACACAATATTGGCTGCTGCAATCCTTTGCTGATATTTGTAGAGCTGATAAATCAGGAATTCCTATAATAAACATTTAGTACAATATTAAAATATATTGGGGGGGCGGGGAAGGTGGGACGAGGGGTATATTCGGGGTTTTAAGGACCAAAGCACACCTGTGCTGGGCGGAGCCATGCGGTACCAAACATTGCATTGGTGTCCCACCAAAGTGACGCAGCACCAATGCACATCTGCCCCATGTGTCACCGCATGCTGGGCTTTGTTGTGCTGCATGTTTGTGTTATGATGTGACATTAGCGGCTGCCATTGCTGGACTTCTCCCAATGGGATTCCTGTGCACCCTGCGTGGTAATGCAACGAAAGATAATCCAATGCCCAATACCAGACAGATCTGAAAGAACCCCAAATGTCTCCTGAGGGCCACAGAGGTTCCTCTCACCAATCCGGGCCCAGATCTCCTTACAAAACCGGCCCCCATTATTTTACCACCCCCCGCCATGTGATATAAGGGAAGAATACAATCAGCCAATCGCTGCTCTATGTAGACACAAATAATAGAAATGCGGGGAATAAATTCCATGACTTACCTTTCATTTTCCAGATACAAGCGCACAATCACCCAGGGCACCACGAACAGCAGGGGGCACACTGCCAATGAAAACACAGAGGTCAGGGGTAACTCCGGGAGTACCAACCCCCCATTACTGACCAGGCTGCATCTTTCTATGAACAATTATTACTGCCATCCATTAAAGAGAACCTGTCACCGAACAACTTGCTGCATTGGAGGTGAAGTAACAAGTTCTTCAATATTCACAATATTTGGGGTTTCTGGGGGATGAAATGGAGCTGAGCTGCTCAAACACATTAAAGGACAAAGTCTGCGTTTTCCCTGCTCCATTCTACATGGCGGTGACCCCGAACCCCATCCCACCTCATCGCTGCACTCACCTGCGCTCCATGTGTCTAATACCTGCAAACACAGGTGAAGAGCACCTGTCTACACACCTCCTAACACCCGGCAACCCCAAATCCTCCGAGTAATATTTGCTGATTTCCCTGATGAGCTCTGATTATCATTGTGGAAGTTTGTAAAGAAATAAAATAAATGAGCTGAACTCTGCCCCATATTCATGTAACGGTGACCCCGAGAGAACGGAAAATGTCACAGCTACAATAACTCAATCTGCATTCTGCAATCTGACCGGTGACATTAATTAAAGCCACACTGACCCCATTGTCTGTGCTGTATGAATGTAACCTAGGAAATGCCCCCTCCAGCCTGCAGCACAGTCCTGACATCATCTCAGGCAAAGTCAATGACTGGAGCTCCAGGACGACTTATTAATGATAATGACACCCAAAACCCGGAGTTATTACTTACTCCAACCGAGGGCGATATATCGGAGCAGCATCCTCCGCTCAGACATCAGCATGCTGACAATGGTTGTATGGAGGTAAATTCCTTCCACCAGCAGCCACATGAAATTGGCACCAACAAAGTAATGCATAGAAATGTAAACCAACCTGCAGGAGGACGGAGCCTGCAAAGAACATGGAGAGGTAAAGCAATATCCAATGGAAGTCACAGATATACAGCCCCGCCCCAGTACTTTGTGTCTCTGCCCCTCCCACAATGGGGAGATT
>NC_092860.1:682801-683589 GCF_032062135.1 Pyxicephalus adspersus
GGGGGGGGGTCACACCCGGTGGGGCAGTCAGGAGGTCTCACTTGTAGTTTGGACAGCCAACCATTCTCGTCGGTGGGGCTGGGATTGAATTGGTTGCTTTTCTCCACAATATCTTTCACAAGGACCGCTATCGCCCGCATGATGAACGATGCAAACAGGTTGATGTGAATGTAATTCCTCATGCAGTGAAGTTTCCTGAAACATACAGAAATGTGTCAATAAAGTTTGTTGTAGGCTGTAAATGGCAGCGGTGAGCAGACAGAGCGCCACAGAGAGGAGATTTCCGAGAATGATACAAATCAGGAGGATCTGTGCGTCATATTACATGCTTGTTCCCATACAGGCTCCTGAAGTATCGCTGTGCCCCAATAAGCTCCTCCCTCCCAGGATTTATTCATACATAGAGCAGGCACACAGGAAGGGGGGGAGAGCAGAGTGCTGGGACTGTTACTCTGGATTATGAGGCTGAATTTCCCCACAGTGGCTGCAGCTACAGAGGTGAGTGGGAGTTTTACATTCCATATGAAATCTCTGATGGTGATGTAGCCGGGCCCCAGGTTTAGGGTCCACTGACCTGAAGATGAGGAGGATGCAGACGGCCACCATGAGAGTTGCCAAGGAAATGGAATATCCGATCGTGTAACAAACTCGCAGCAACAGCCTCAGCGTCGTTTCCTTGTCCTGATCAGAGAAACAACCAATGAAATTGCAGCATTATATCCCACAGTGACTAGGACATACAGGAGGCAAAAAATGTTTATCATGGAGATTTGTGTCACCTGACCCCC
>NC_092860.1:684234-694830 GCF_032062135.1 Pyxicephalus adspersus
GCATCAATAATTTATATATTACCTCTACTAATGACCTGATGGGGGCGCTGTATACATCAATATTAATAAAAACCTGATGGTGGCGCTATATATATTACCTCTACTTATAACCTGATGGGGGCGCTGTATATATGACCTCTACTAATGACCTGATGGGGGCGCTGTATACATCAATAATAACAAAGACCTGATGGTGCCGCTATATATATTACCTCTACTTAAAACCTGATGGGGGCGCTGTATATATTACTTATACTAATGACCTGATGGGGGCGCTGTATACATCATTACCGGTAATATTTATTTTTGATCTTTTGCATGAACTGAATTACATTTCCTCTGCTGATTTATCCCCCCCTCCCCCCGCAGAGTCCTAATATGGGGCATTCAGTCCTCCAGCAGCCGGATGATGTAAAGCAGAACTCCGGGCTGAAGATGTTTAGGGGCCCCCAGCAGTGAGGAGGATTTCATGGGATTCTATGTATAGGTGGCTGAGTAACTTGCAGTGGAAAATCAGCCGCATATTTTATATCATAACATCAATGTGAGTTATAAAGGCGGAGCTGCTGCAGGTCTGAGCGCTCTTTGCTCGGTGACAGGTTCTCTTTATAGTGATTGATTCTGTGACCCCAATCTATGGCTCGGTGACACACAACTTTATTTAAACATTTGTAAACAGAACGGAGTTTCCAGATCTGCAGCGATGGCTGAACATTCTGTACCTGGACATGGAATGTAAACTCTGCTGACAAATTGTGTGTCTGCTGAGGAGGATTACAATCTGGGATTATCGGTGACAACCCCCACACAGGGCAAAGAGGGGCACAGAAAACATTTGTACCATTCCTCAGAACTGGGGATCAGCAACTGCCATCAATAAGAGGTGGGAGTCAGCTGACTGGGGAGAAGCCAATCAGACTCCGCCCCCTGCTGAACATTGCATCCAATTATAGGCAGATAAAGATCACAATGCGCAATTTGTTTCATCATGAGACTTAAACATTACAATCACATGACTAAAAAAAGATCTTTAAATCTGTGTTCCAAAATAACTCCCATCATCACTGTTATCCTCATTATTACAAAGTATTTATATAGCACCAACATTTTACGCAGGGTTGTACAAAGTCCATAGTCATGTGACTAGCTGTCCCTCATAGGAGCTCACAATCTAATGTCCCCCCCATAGTCATATATCATTATCACAGTCTAAGGACAATATGGGGAAGCCAGTTACCTAACTGCATGATTTTGGGATGTGAGAGGAAACCCGAGTACCCGGAGGAATCCCACGCAGACACGGGGAGAACCTACAAACTCCATGCAGATGGAGTCCTGGTCGAGATTCCAACCTGGGACCCAGCGCTGCAAGGGTCGGAGTGCTAACCACTGAGCCACCATGCTGCCCTTATCATCCTTATCATCATCCTCATCATCCTCATCATCCTCATCATGGGTGTCTGTTGGGGCATTCGCTGTGACACAAGCTTGGAGCACACAGATCCTGTAAAGGGGCCCCCTGGTACCCCTATATTAGTCCACACAGCATGTGATCAGTGCTTCGTCCAATGACAGTGGAGGGTGGAGCCCGACAATCCCCCTCACCCTTTACTAGTATATGGGCCCCTGACCCCTCACCAGTGTCTAGAGCAACAATATGTCTGTTATCTCGCCTGCAGAGGCGGTGGCAATGTGCGGACTGTCACACTTACATCTTGCTGGAAACGATTTTCCTTACATTCCTCCTGATTGCGCCAAACCTCCGCTTTGTTCTGATCCATCAGCCAGGTGCCGTTGTCTGTGCAGAACCTGTACACATAGCCGGTTCCCCCTATAACAAATCACACAGAGAGTCAGCTGATAAAAGTGCACCTGTCATCACACAGATCATGCTAATTAACACGTCATTACATGTATGTAGTCATGGGATGCACATGCTAAGCACACGTGTCAAATAATGACACGAATACAACATACTTGGAATATAAATAAATACAAAATATGGAATATCTTGCTGCACACAAACCATTCATGTAGCTGTCAATGAGACATCAGCTGCTGTCAGCAGGCGGTTTGTCTGACTCTTCCTGAGCAGCCTGTAAAGGTGCCATCTGCTGGTGCTCAATAGATTGCAGTCACAGATCAGAGGAGGCCAATTCCCAACCGTCCAATGTTGTGTTCTCCGTTATTCTTGGCTGTGTTAGAGGATCCTTAAACCTGAGGCCAGGACATGGCAAGCAATGGAAATAAATCATCCACCAATCAGACAGAGTTTCCTCACACTGGACTGGTCTGGAGCCTTCTCCATGTTTCACAGTAGGTATGGTGGTCTTATCTATAAACATTTCATTTTTTTATATGTGGACACAGAGCTGACATCAGAAAGCTTCAGTTTTGTCTCATGGAGAGAACATTCTTCTACAGGTGTTGTGGTTGGACAATTCCAGAAAAATGAGGATCAGTCCTTCTGGGCTTCTTGAGTCCTTCTGGGTCCTCCTGAGTCCTTCTGGGCTTCTTGAGTCCTTCTAGGTCCTCCGGAGTCCTTCTGGGCTTCTTGAGTCCTTGTAGGTCCTCCGGAGTCCTTCTGGGCTTCTTGAGTCCTTCTGGGTCCTTCCGAGTCCTTCTGGGCTTCTTGAGTCCTTCTGGGTCCTCCCGAGTCCTCCTGCTTCCTCCTGAGTCCTCTAGGGTTCCCTTTGGGTCCTTCTGATTCTTCTCGAGTCCTGAGGAATCCTATTGGGTCCCCCTGGCTCCTCCTGAGTTCTACGGGTTCTTCTGACTCCTCCTGGGTCTTCCAAACGTCTTCTTGGTTCTCCTGACTACTCCTTAGTCCTGTAGGGTTCCTTTGGGTCTTCCTGATTCTTTTCGAGTTCTGCTGGGTCCTCTTGAGTCCCATTGATTCCTCATGACAGGTCCTTCGGACTTCTCCCAACTTCTCCTGGGTCCTCTAAGGTTCTCTTGGGTCCTTCTGATTCTTCTCGAGTGTTGAGGAATCCTCTTGGGTCCCCCTGGCTCCTCCTGGGCTCTCTGGGTTCTTCTAACTCCTCCTGAGTCCCCCAGGGTCCTTTGGGTCCTCCTGGGTCCCTCTGACTCCCCCTTGGTCCTCCTGAGCTCTCCTGGGTCCTCCCGGATCTTCCATTGAGCCCACAGATGGCGGGATGAGATTTTGATGGACGTTCTGTTTTGATTTATTTTTCTCCTCTCTTCTGTTCTGTTTATCATTCTGCCCTATCCGGGGGAGGGGGTGACTACAATCCCATCAATTTCCCAATATTTAGAGTTGTTGTCACTGGAAGATGGGGCCCGGTTGGTGTGATCACCATGCACATGTACTGTATGTGATATGAGAGGCCGGGGCAATATGAGGTGACAGGAACCCCAGAAGGGCAAAGCTGGGAAGAGATCCCTGGTGGTGAGGACGGACATGACGACCTCTCCAATGTTTTATATGAGGCCTCTCATGGCTCTGACTGCCAGGGCTGTGGGTACCCCGGGCTGTACACCCCCCAACATATAATTGCCCCACATCTGCTGACAATAATGAACACCCAATACCTGCCCCCCCCCCCCATTGCAGCCCCATTAGGGGCCCCCAGACCCCAATACAGGGAGATCTGTACATGGAAGTACGGACAGGAAATACCGGTCATGTGACTTGTGGGATGTGAATCCAATCACATGTAATCTTTAATATGGGGTGACCCCACTATTTCCCCCCCCTCCCCCCACCCGGGGTATTTCTAAAAGGTGACTCCTCCTGATATAAATGTGTCACCTGACCTCAGATCTGTTATTCATCATGATTGGCTGTCCTCAGACTCCTCACCTCCTTCTTTCATTGGCAGATACCACGGACAGGGCACCGACACGTTACCCGGGGGGGAGAACGGCCAGCAGGCAAACTGGTCAAATACCCCATTGCAATAAACACCTGAAATGGGGAAAAGAGGAATGTTAGAATTCAGGGCGTCACCATACATCACAGGACTGCTGTTCCATATTTCATTTTTACTGCCTTTAGTGTCAGCTCTGTACCTCCTCATCCTGAAAGCATGCTCACAGTGATAGACTGACAAGTCAGCTCTCATTGGTTTAGAACAGATTCAGCTATTCCTACTAACCGAGGAGATCATCGATGAGTTATGGATCACCTTCCCTAGAATGTGATTGGTGGATCTGTTCCCGAATCTGTCCGTCCTGAGACGGTAATACGGGGAGTCCTGGATGATATGATACCCCTCCCCCGGCCCTATATATGATGGAGCGCCATACATTGATAGACGAGCTCCATCCTTCAACGTTTACATTCAGCGCATTCCTTCCAGATGATTCCACACATATCACTGGGAATGAAGATAATCCTTCCACCGGCCCGCACAATCCTCACACACACTCTGATTTATTAAAGATTTCCAGGACCGGAGAAGATAAACTATCATGGGAGAACCTGGGTGATCCAGCAAACCTGGAATGGATTTCTTAAAAATCACCATCTGCTATTAGTTCTGCAAATGTTTTCAATCGGGGACCAGATCCTTTCCAGGTTTGCAGGATCACCCAGCTTCTCCATTGGTAGTCTATCTTCTCTGGGCTTGGAGAACTTTAATAAATCAGACGGGTGGGCTCTCCCCTGAAACCCCGAGAAACCAAGGAGGGAGGTGAATGTCCTCGGCTGGGCCGTCCACTAGGAAAATGTCGGTATTGATATGGAGATTGTACAGAAATTGTTCAATAGATTGTCGTGTGTCACCGGCTTAGTAGCCATCACACACCATGTAACTGCTATGGGGCCCAGAAGGGCCCGGTAATGTCAGCTCACACCGGCAGATAACAAATACATTTACATGGAATAAAAGTCTGGGAAATTCACAAACAGATATTATTCTGCACTATTGGGCACATTTCCTTTCAGAACAGATGCATAGGGGGCCCCTAATGATCTGGGGCCCCATCATACAGGTACGGCTCTGTCATTAGGGGGAATTCTGCAGCCGGTCCCTATTCACAGCAAGAAATAAAATGCTCAGAAATGTCAGTGCATTGCCATCTGTCATGTGATCAGCGGTCATGTGACCCTCGCCGGAAAATTTTAAAATATTATTAGAAACATTGTATAACATTTATTATTATTATGAATCAAACGATTGGTTTTATGTTATTGTTGTTGTTTTGCCCTTATTATTGGTTATTGCTCCCTCTATGGGCCCGGTTATTGCTCCCTCTATGGGCCCGGTCATTGCTCCCTCCATGGGACCGGTTATTGCTCCATCTATGGGCTTGGTTATTGCTCCCTCTATGGGCCAGGTTTTTGCTCCCTCTATGGGCCCGGTTATTGCTCCCTCTATGGGCCCGGTTATTGCTCCCTCTATGGGCCCGGTTATTGCTCTGTGTTCTGGATATTATTGTTCCGCCCCCATGAAGCTCCTTATTACCCCATAACTGCCCCTCTTATCATCTCACAGGATATTCATGGAGCCGCACTGAATTCTTGGAATGGGCCGAGCTCTGTCTCTGAGTAATACAGATATTGGGATGAATCAGCTCCCGGGGAATTCAGCGTTGGGTCACGCCGGAGCCGCACGGATTTATTACATTTATAAAATGCGATAAGCAATTAGGAGGCTGCATAAATGTCTGCAATAAAGGGGAATCCCGCTGCTCCGCTGTATTCTCTATCATGAACTTTATTTATGTTTGTACTGCCTTCCATGAGCTGCACAGTGATTGCATCTTACTGATCCTCCGATCTCACTGCAGCCCCGGTCCCAACAGATCTTTATCGGGCACCAGGGTCATGTGATTGTGCCTAGGGATCCAGCCACCTGAGGAAGAGGCTATTGATTGGTGTGAATCTATATGAGGATATTCACACTTTAAAATCAATTGCTGGAGGAATGATTCACCAACACATGAAATGTTTTACCACTCCCTTAATAAAATGTAATTCTGTTCAGCCAGTCTTATGATTCACACAGAAATCTTTACGGGCTTGTTACTCTTTATTATTACTTTGCTAGGACACAGAAAACATTTCACAGATCAGTGTGGCCCTTCCAATGCACACAGCGCTCGGGTGAGGAGCCATTTGTCACTTTATTAGCCGGATGGAAATCGTTTTGTTATTAACGGATGTGCTGACCGGCAATCTGTAAATTTATTCTGCGTTGCTGCAATTCTGAGTAAATGAAAAAATTTATCAAACGCAGATAATTTGCATGTGGCGAACCCCGAACACGTGAATCATTCCCCACTGCTCCGTGGCATCAGATTCATCAGATATTTGTAATACGGAAGATTGCTTGGAAGGATGGGCGGTATAACTGTATTCATCAAATATTCATAGGTCACACATGAACATTCACAGTGCCTGAGATTCCATTCCAGAGAAAGATGAAATCCTGATAAAAATAAAAGGTCAGCATTCCTCCACAGCGCTCCAGATTCACCTTAATGGATGAATATTATCCAAGAACGCATCTGATCCATAAGACAAAGTATTCACCTGTAACCATGGCTCTACCAGAGATCCATCATCCTAACCAACATGACTATGACTCTCGTAGGGGCCATCACCCCACCCAACCCCAACCCTGGGTTTACTGGAGGTCCATCACCCCATTCATCCATGACTCTGCCGGGGTCCATAGCCTCACCCATACATGACTCCATCCATTACTAATCCCACCTATGACTCTCATGAGGGTCGTCACCTCACAGTTACATAGTAAGTCAGGCTGAAAAAACACATAAGTCTATCAAAGTCCAACCACTATGGAAATAAACATATCCCAGATATAAAACCCTATCAGACATAGTTGGTCCAGAGGAAGGCAAAAAAAACCGTTAATCCCCAGTTATATTCTGTGCTTCTAGAAATCATCCAGCTTTTACCTCCTTCCTGAGGGAGCCGATTCCACATGTTCACAGACCTTACAGTGAAGAATCCCTTCCTTATCCGAAGCTTAAACTTCTTTTCCTCCAGACACAAAGAGCGCCCCCTTGTGCTTTGTAATGACATTACAGTGAATAATGGGGAAGAGAGAGTTCTCTATATGGACCATTTATATATTTATACAGGGTGATCATATCCCCCCTTAAACGTCTCTTCTCAAGGGAGAATACATTCAGTTCAGCTAATCTCTCCTCATAGCGGAGCTCCTCCATAAATTTTATTAGTTTTCATTTAGGTGCAAACCATCTCTGGCATACAGGTTGTACCCCAATGAAAAGTCAGCCCAGTGCTTTATGAACCCAAACCCTTCCCTTCTACACCAGGACTTAAGCCATGCGTTTAGCTGTCTAAGCTCACCCAATCATGACTCTGCCAGAGGTCCATCACCCCACCTACCCATGGTTCCACTGGAGGTCCATCACCCCCACCATTAATGACTCTACCGGAGGTCCATCACCTCCCCCACCTATGACTCTCATAGGGGTCATCACCATACCCAACCATGGGTTTACTGGACGTCCATCACCCCACCCATATAGCCTCTCTATAGGGTGTATAGCCTCTCCCATTCATGACTCTACTGGAGTTTCATTTTCCTACCCATCCATGACTCTACCAGAGGTCCATCACCTCACTTATTCATCACCTATCCAGAAGTCAATCATCCCACACTTCTATGACTCTCATAGGGATCATCACCTCACCCAATCATGACTCTACCGGAGGTCCATCACCATCTATCCAAGATTCAACTGGAGGTCCATCACCCCACCCATCCTTGACTCTGCCAGAGGTCCATCACCCCCACCATTCATGACTCCACCGGAGGTCCATCAACTCCCCCACCTATGACTCTCATAGGGGTCATCACTATACCCAACCATGGGTTTAGTGGAGGTTCAACACCTGTCCTATCCATGACTCTGCTGGGGTCTATAGACTCTCCCATTCATGACTCTACTGGAGTTTCATCACCCCACATATCCAAGACTCTACTGGAGGTCCATTATCTTACCCATCCATGACTCCACCAGAGGTCCATTACCCTACCTATCCATGACTTTATCGGAGGCCCATTACCCCACCCATCTATGACTCTGCCAGTGGTCCTCTACCACCTATAACTCTCATAGGGGTCATCACCTCACCCATGGGTTTACTGGTCCAGAATCTCTCCTAACCATGACTCTTATTAAGGTCAATCACCACTCCCACAATTGATCCATCACCTGTTCCATCCATGACTCTCATAGAGGTCTACCACCCCAACCAACCAAGGGTTTGCTGGGGGTCCATCACAACCCTCAACCATAACTCTGCTGGAGCTTTATCACCTCTTCCATTCATTTAGTCTTTTAGAAGTCCATCTCCTCTATTATCCATAACTTTATTGGGGCCCATCACCAAACATGGGTTCACTGGAGGTCTATAATCTTTGCCAACCATGACTCTTATGGAGGTCCATCACCTAACCCATTCATGATTACTCAAGAGATCCATTATCTCTTCCATCCTTGACTTTAATGGGGTCCATCACCTCACCTATCCATGTGTCATGACTCTCATTGAGATAAATCATCTCTATCATCTTGGCAATGTCAAAATATACCGGTGCTCATCTACTAAGCCCCCCTCCCTCACATGTGTCAGATGTTCCTATGTTTTTATTGTTAACCTCAGGGATCTCCGGCTGAACCACCCCAAATCTGTGGCCATGGTGTCCTTCCTTCTGCTCCTTCCACCGGGCTCTAATCCTAGCCAGTCCTCAGACGTTTATCTCTTCCATCCACAGGTTTCTGTATTTTACCCCCAGAATCGCAATCCCTGCAACCCTGAGATATTTTTCTTCTTCCCGGGGTTCCGCCCAAAAATCAACTTTTTTATTGTTATTATATTTATATAGCACCAACATAATATGCAGCGTTGTACAATAAATGGGGAATGAGAAGCCCCAAAATGACCCAGCAGGGCAGATATTGGCCCCTAAGTCCTGTGTGTGGCTCCATCTCAGGAGATTTTACCCCCAGTGATTCAGGTGACCTGCTCTGCTCCTGCATGACTCACATCATAGCGGGAGAAGGATATGAATGATACCTTGGCTGGTTTCCCATTGGTAGGAATTATTTGTTATTTTTAGGTGTTTTTCAGTCATTTTTGTATTTTTTTCCCCAGATATGCGGCGAGTGATCTGATGAGGGAAGAAAAACAAGTCTGACTGTCCGGGAGGGCTGCCAGACATCGCATTTCTCCGCATGGAGTTTGTATTTTGCTGTTTTATTGTACAACTCCCACAGGGAGCAGGTGCCGGCCCGGATCACACCGCACGATTTACCGAGAATCTCATTCATTTCACCATTGGCCAAAATAAAAGAAACGGATGAGTCAGCCTTAAAGAGACGGATGGCGTTCAAAACATCGGGGTATATTCATACTGCAGGGAAGACTTTCACTACATATTCATTTTGGTGTTTCACCGGTGAATATTTGGTGAATTTTAGATTTACTGCTTACACTCCAATATATCTGGCACTATAAGTGATATTTAGAAATATGTAAGTAAATGTTTTAGGATTCATTCAGTGCCGTTTGTATTCCAATGAGTGACACAATCATTTTTTAACATAATAATTTTTTAATTCCTATTACAATCATGTTTGTGATCCTGCCATAAAAGGTTCTTGTACGGATACATCCTGCTGGAAAGTAACTTTAAAAGTCCGCTTTAATTTTCACTCTGCTCCCCCTGTGTTGGGTCCTTTAGTATTTTTTTATTTCCGGACCCTGCGCTGTGTGATCGCTCTTCTTAGCCCATGTGACATCACTACAGGGGCTGCAAGGATCCTCAGGAACCAGGAGGAGGAGTCTGCAGTCCCTGCCAGTCTCTGTGACCAGTGACCAATCAGAGGCAAGGGGCGTGTAAGTGCAGGGCAGACAGGGCGGATCTTTCTCTCACAGCCCCGCCCATTCATGGTACTCCGCAGACATGCTGGGCTTTATAGTGTGCAGGAGACCCTTCATCCCCCATTCACTGAGATCAGCACAGCCCTCCCTGTGTTCCCCCTAAACTCTGGGCAAATCTACAATGTGCCCCCCATGCTGAGCTCCTCCCCCATACAGTATATTACTAACCTAAAGCAGAAACATTTCGGGTCTTTGCAGGTCAACAAATAACACAAAAAATCAAGGAAAACCTGGGGGAGGGGGAGCTTCCTGTGACAATTAAGGAAGATTCCGCCGATATGGAAACACAGCTAAATAATTATCCTTTAGGTCTTTCAATGGATTTGGACCGATGGATTCCTCCCGCTGATAATAACTTCTGCAATAAATCCAAACCCTCAGCTGCTTTGTATTGCTTCATTGTGCAGACACACGGTTAGCACAGGAAGTACAACACTGGCACTTAGTTAGCACAGGAAGTACAACACTGGCACTTAGTTAGCACAGGAAGTACAACACTGCAATTCAAACATTGCATCAGCACAGACAATGCTGGACACGCTGCAATTCCATCCAGAGCCAGGAAACACCCACACATGCAGCTCAGACTAAATCACCGATAAAAAGCGATGAACGGGAGGAACCAGGACAACAAAGATGGGGGATGTGTGGACTGGGTGACCCTTGTAGTCCATCAGATGTTCTAT
>NC_092860.1:695793-701320 GCF_032062135.1 Pyxicephalus adspersus
TGGAGGTTTCTCCTTCCCCAGCCTTTCCAGGCATTCCTGTTTGTACTGAGTCCATTTATTCAGAACGTCTTCCAGGACAGCGGCCCGGACCTGAGGGTGACACAAATGTTTATCAGAGATTAATGAGAATTCTTACAACATACATGAGAGCGAGCACGTAGAGAGCCAGAGATCTCCCAAACATGTGAATGGGGGCACAGAGGACACAAAGACTTCAATGTCATTCATGGGATAGAATTCCTCCTCATAGAGACACACAGAGGAGAGCCGAGAGAGGCAGAACTAGCGGCACCCCACTGTGCTCTCCTCCTGGTTAATTGGGATTCTTTTTCCTGAACGTACAGAGTCTCGTGACCTTTCCTTCTGCTGGATTTCTCCCAACAATTCCAGAAAGGAACTCAATCTAAAACTTGCATTCCAGTTTATAAAGTTTGAGGCTTCCATTGAAGAATATGGGATTTATCCAAGCTAGAAAAGATGAGAACCTGGGTGATCCAGCAAACCTGGAATGGATCTGGTCCAGGATTGAAAACAAATAATAGCAAACAATGTTTAGAAATCCATTCCAGGATTATTAGATGACCCAGGTTTTCCCATGAGTTCTCTAACATTAGCCAAATACACAATGAAGCTCTGATTTATTACACGCAGCAAGTACTGCAGATGTGTGAAAGTCTTCAGATGGAGAATTGATACATTGTTATTCCAACCAACATGTCTCCATCCCCCGCCGCACTCTCACCCAACATTCACCCCAACCTCTAAACATTTTCTTATAGAGATAATATTTATAAAGTTATGATAATATTTTATGGATTTGTGTGAATATTTTTCCCTGGAAGGTAAATAAATGGAGATTCACGTTGTCTTATTTACACATTACAGATTCATCAACCGAGGGGTTAAATGAAATATTTAGGGCAGAAACCCGGGATTGTGCCGCTGATGGGCCAGGAATTCTCCAGAGATTTATTTATAAAACGGTGAATTCGATATTCAACAAACATTTCCTAATGGGAAATTAATCACTGCCATTCAAAAACACAAGAAGCTGGAAGATTCACCACCAGGGAATATCTAGTGAATGTCAGACTCACTGAAAGCTGATCACACTTCTGAGATGGGGGGTGGGGGGTATTTGTGACCATGGGGTAACCATTCCCAGACCCCAATTTCAGGTGCGGGGCCCCGGCAGTGATAGATTCTGGGAGGGTGGAAGTCTATGGAAGCTGATGAAGTTGATATTTCTGAGGATCTCCGGCATCGGGGTATCTGAGCTCCGGGTGACAACAGGGTGACTTCCATGGTTCTGCCCATCTGAAGGTGTCACCATACACAGGAAGTTACACCCAAATCTCCACCTTATATCATTATAAAGCCGCCCCAGAGCTCCATTCAGTGACTCTGCCTAGGATGAGTTAATGTCATCAGTCTGCTGCAGGCAGGAGGAAGCATTTCCCCAGTCTCTCAACTGAGTCATAGGGTGCAGCAGGGGCTGATTTGTGTCATTCACAGGCAGCAGAACAATCAGATATCGATAAAACTAAAACAAAGAAATGTATCAGCAATGCAGATAAATGCTGCAAAATACACCTGGATTTCAGGGAGTGACCCCCAGGTATTGCTGCGCCCCCATGTGGGGACACCCCTGAGGGTATAAATGGAGGTCTGGTGAGAAGAAAGTGCAGAGTGAAGGGGGACAAAGCACCCCGGATCCCCAATCACCCAACTGTGCCCCACAAGTATGATCAGGGTGCAGATGTCTGTTACCCCTCTGAGGGCAAATAATACCCCAAAATAAAGATAAATGTTACAGAATCAGGACCCAGTGAAGTGATTTGGTGACCCATTTGGCTGGCGGCCCAATGCCCCTTTCCCCTTTATCTGGTCTCCTCGTTGGTTATTGTACATTGGAGAGGCGATGAGTTTGTTAGAAGCTCCCAATGACTTTCCCATCCCGATAATTAATGGCGCCCCCTTCAGGCTGTGATAAACCTTCGCTCCTTAATATCCTTTCACCTCCTTTCTTATAATTTGTTATTTTTACAGCGCGTTGCAGTAATTTGGATTCCGTCCACTCACCATCGCAATCTAAACACTTCCACTAAATATATAAACTGTGCGGCCGTCTGCCTTCCATCAACCGCGAGACAACCGCCAAAACAAAACTGTGTACAATGCAACTGGAGCAAACAAGTCAGCACCAGAACCGGGATAACGGGCCGAATAATGGCCGATCACTACTGCCTGGGGAATCATGGCTGGGCCTGGGGGGTATACAAAGGGGACGGGCCAAATAATGGCCAATCACTACTGCCTGGGTATTCATGGCTGGGCCTGGGGGGTATACAGAGGGTACGGGCCGAATAATGGCCAATCACTACTGCCTGGGGAATCATGGCTGGGCCGGGGGGTATACAGAGGGTACGGGCCGAAAAATGGCCGATCACTACTGCCTGGGGAATCATGGCTGGGCCGGGGGGTATACAGAGGGTACGGGCCGAAGAATCATGGCTGGGCCGGGGGGTATACAGAGGGTACGGGCCGAATAATGGCCGATCACCACTGCCTGGGGAATCATGGCTGGGCCGGGGGCATTCAGAGGGTACGGGCCGAATAATGGCCGATCACTACTGCCTGGGTATTCATTTATGGGCCGGGGGCATTCAGAGGGTACGGGCCTGTATACTCACTAGTGCACCCTGCTGGGTGACATTGTGATGAATGTATTATACGGGGAACACATTTATATATCAGCAGCTTCTGTTTTGCCCTTTATTCTGCACCGGCCCTCCCTCCGGGGGCGCAGTGACCCCACAGGTGCCGCAATGTCCATAAATCCTGCAGATTGTTGGCGGGGACAAGAACAGATTGGGGCTGGGGCCACTGCCAATCTCCCCCTCCAGCAGGGGGCAGACCTCTGTTCTTATATTCAGAGATCTGGCAGCTGCAGTCATCAGGTGTCACACTTCCTGCGTCTGGGGGTCTTAAAGGTCAACTCCACCCATAACATCATTTCACTTTGATGTGGTGCTGTTATGTCCCAATCTGATATCAGCGGTGAAATCTTCAGAATTTATCTATTGACCTTCAGACAGAGAATTCCCTCCCCGTACACTCACATGTGACGCGCTGCCATGGAATGTAAACACCTAAAGGTTGGGATATTCCATCTGCTACATAATGTCCCCGAAAACTGCCAATAAATATTCACACCAAGAACAAGAATGCCAATCATCTGTGAATCACCTATTCCAGGAACTGAGACGTGTTCCTGGCCCCGCCCACCTGTCACCATCATGGGATGTGTTCATAGCTCCGCCCACCTGTCACCCTTATGGGATGTGTTTGTAGCTCCGCCCACCTGTCACCATCATGGGATGTGTTCCTGGCCCCGCCCACCTGTCACTCTTATGGGATGTGTTCGTAGCTCCGCCCACCTGTCACCATCATGGGATGTGTTCCTGGCCCCGCCCACCTGTCACCATCATGGGATGTGTTCCTAGCTCCGCCCACCTGTCACCATCATGGGATGTGTTCCCAGCTCCGCCCACCTGCCTAATTAATTCTCTTTATATAAATAAGGGAGATTGGGGGGGCATCATTCTTTTCCCAGTGGGATCCCGGTAATCCCGAACTCTCCAGATCTCCTCCCAAGATTTGGAGCTCTCAGGTCTCCCGGAGGGGGCGTTTGATCCTCACAATGATGAATATCTGTGGTTCCTCCGTCATGTTTCTCGCACGCAGATGCTCAGCGTGTTTATAAGATGTTTTATATTTATTACATATACAAATATCCATGGTGGCTCCTCTGCCCCCCCTCCAGATCTGGGATTGGCCATGCAATGTGAACGCTCTGTGTGTGGTCCCTGCACCCCCCCACCCGGCTCATGATTATTTCGGATTTACTTTCAGAATGACATGTTCTGGTTCTGTGATCTTAGTGGCTGTTTTATAGGATGGCGCCATATAAATACTTCCAATCTGATATCAAAATAATAAGCGGCAACCCTGGAAAAACATTTACTGAGCTACAGAGGCTATACATGGAAACAGCCTGTCAGTTTACCTTTTGTGTGACTCCTGGATTCAGCAGGCCTTTCACACTGCCTCCATACATAATACTAACTGACATCAACCATCACTGTCCTGTAGGGGGCGACACTTCGATAATTTGCCCATGACTGTCCTGCAGGATGAAGCATCATGTGTGGCCCTTCGCTATCTTTACACATAATCCTAAATTAGTGGAGAAGGGGGCTAACTTTGTGCCCAAAATAAAAGGGGGGTCACTGATTGGATTATTCTGGGTCTGCCTTGCTGTACATTTCACAAGGGGGTTGAATTAGTAAAGGGGTCTCCCTGGCTCTGCTCCTCCTGGGACGTCCCAACATCACTTAGAGAACCAATCAGAACTCTGCATTTATCATGGCAGCAGGCAAAGGATTATGGGTACACAAAGTTATTACAAAGATCTGGACTTCTAGGTCCTAATAAGGAACGCCGGGCCCCTTAAGTGAAGAATTCAGTTCTGGTGATGAATACATGTGGGATAGGATGAATACTGGGTGAATGCAGACAGATCGGCCTCATCACAGCTGGAAATTGAAGCACAATTATGGCCGTCTGTCTGCCAGAAACTCAATTTATCATTGGACATCCCCACTTCTGCTTTGATCTCCCCCCAACTCTTCCAGATCCTCTCCTCTGCCTCCTCAATGAAGCAACCCGCGGGATTAGGGCCCATAAACCGCCGGAGATCGGCGTCCATAATTTATGTGTCTGGTTTGTAGTCTCGTCCAGGACTAAAGTGAAATATCAAATGTTCATCCACTTACAGGAAAAAGGAGAACCTGTCACTGCGATATTCTGTGGCCCCAGCTGAGCGTTTTACAAATCCAATCCAATGAAACCAGAGCCGGGTTGTGGGTTTATGGAAAACAAAATGTTCAGAGGAAAGAAATCTCCGAGTTTGCAGATCTGACTTTCATGACTATTGGCTCAGACTGGTCAGATGACCTCATGCCCCGGATATTCGGCCCTGCTGATTCTTCTATCAACCCATCGTTCCCCCACTAGGCCAGATATAGGTCTGAACCCCCCGAAAACAACGATTTCTACAGATCTGCCCAACGGCCCCCCGGCACCGCTCCTGTGACTCTAATTAAAATCTTTATCCTTTATATCTATCCAAAAACTCCCCACCTGTCCACCCAACAACTCTTCATTTCCTCTCCTTATCCACCCAATGACTCCTCACCATTTATTATTCCAATATTTCTCTATGTGCATCCATTGTCCTTCCAGTGGCCCTTCATCCTTCATCTTCTGCCCAATCAATGATTCCTCACCGATCTCCCCTCCTCTGTCCATCCAATCACCCTTCATCTCCCTCCTCTGTCCATCCAATGACTCTTCATCTCCCTCCTCTGTCCATCCAATGAATCTTCATCTCCCTCCTCTGTCCATCCAATGACCCTTCATCTCCCTCCTCTGTCCATCCAATGACTCTTCATCTCCACTCTGT
>NC_092860.1:703698-717841 GCF_032062135.1 Pyxicephalus adspersus
CTGTCCATCCAATGACTCTTCATCTCCCCTCCTCTGTCCATCCAATGACCCTTCATCTCCCCTCCTCTGTCCATCCAATGATCCTTCATCTCCCTCCTCTGTCCATCCAATGGCTTTTTATTTCCATTTTTTGTCTAACCAATGACTCCTCACCCTTCAATCTCTGTCCATCCAATGAGTTCCTGTACTAACGACTCTTCATCATCACTCATCACCCAAATCTGCCCATCCAATGATTCTTTCTCCCCCACTCTGTCCATCCATTGAATCTTCAACCCCAATGTCTGTCAGCCCAAAGATTCTTTATCCTATCTTTGTCACATGACTCCTCATCCCCAATCTCTGTCCATCATTGACATTAGTTTATCCCCCAATTGCCATCCCCCCCTCCATATGTGGGCTCCACCAATGGCTGTGCAGCATTTTTCTGGATGAGTTACCCGATGGTGACCAATGGCCCACTTATATTACAACAGCCATTTGTATTCCCCATTGAAAGCCTTGACGGGGTCAGAACATAAAGAACTTTCAGGCACAGAGTTGTCACCCTATACTATGAAGCCTCTTCCTGGCAGGATCACCAGGGAAAATGTAATGTTGTAGTATTGGCGGGGGTTGGGGATTGACGTATGGTGGTAATATGATTGGATATATCGATATATATTCCTTCTATAATATTCCGCTCAGCCTTGATATTCCCTGTAAGAGGGAAATGTTCTTTTTCTGGCCGCCGTCCAATCCTGGGCCTGGCATGTAAAGAATTCTTCTGTAAATCAAACTGTAAAATAATTAGGCAGCGCAGAGATTAGAGAATTTACATCTCACTGCGGCTTCCCCTAATAATGTGATAAATTACCTCCCTAACCCGTTCATGGCGAGGATTATAGCGCCATTTCAGGGGTAGATTTATGGTGCGCGGTGTCACCGCCATCTCTTGGCAGCCAGCAGGGCGGGGACATATCTCAGGAATGTTATTGATTGAGGATTCATCCATCTGCTGCGTGAGTGCTGCACATAAAGTACAGGACGGCCAATATATGGAAATGACTTTCCCTGGGGAGTCTCTGCCTCCTCCACCATGCGTGACCTCTGACTGAACTCTGACACCTGCCCAGCATGTAATAGGCAGCCATCATATCATAGAATTTATAGCCCTGCTCCAAGTATTATGGAAATTGTCAGCCTGATATGGAGTTTCACCTGGTGTGTAGAGATGACAGGGTAGCACAGAAGGATTGCCAGTAATTACACGGCAGAGGGTCTAAATTACAGATCCATAGAATATTTATTACATGAGAAATAGTAGTAGAAATTGTTTTCATGTTTCTTGGGAAGCTCACACATACTATAGCGCAGTCATCATTGTACAAATATATTTCCCAGCATCCCCTATGTTCCCCGTGTCCCCGTGTTTGTGATGGGATTTGTATATAATGTGACCCCGCATACCCAGGAACCTTTCATCCAAATACAGATTGTGCCAGGAATGATTGGGAAATCGGGGAGCGCCCATCTGTCCTGTGTATCACCCCAGAACATGCTACACGCGTGTAAATCTTTACATCAGACACATGACCATATGAATTTACCGAGACCCCCCTTATATTCCAAACATGTAATTGGTGGATAACAAACCCCCCCCAGGCTCATTATTAATACATTCACTGACGCATTTCCAGTCCTCTTCATCATCGTTCACCTGTGGGATGTTCGCAGTAAATCCATCGGATTGGTGGGGCGCACAATTGTCCGTCTACTGATATTACCTGGATGGGGGGTTGGTGGTCCTGGGGGACCCCTATAGTTCCCCTTTTATCTCCCTCCCTATAAAGCCCACAAATCGTTATTATTCATTATCCTCCAATTACAGGCGTTATATATTGTCCTATAGGGGGCTCCTGGTATATTCATATCGTCTCCTGGTTTTTTAGGGTATTTACCCGTGTCTGATCTAAGATGATAATAAAGTTTTATATTTGTAATTATCTCTAAAGAACCTTTACGGTCCAATACAGATAAAGCCATACATGAGGGGGCAATGGGCTGATTGATGATGGGAGGATGGAGGGATAAGAAGGGGGGCAATCAAGGGGCAATAAGCTGGGCGATGAGGGGCAATAAGCTGGGCAATGAAGGGGCAATAAGCTTGGCAATGAGGGGCAATAAGCTGGTCAATGAGGGGCAATAATCTGGGCAATGAGGGGCAATAAGATGGGCAATGAGGGGCAATAAGCTGGTCAATGAGGGGCAATAAGCTGGGCGATGAGGAGCAATAAACTGGGCAATGAGGGGCAATAAACTTGGCAATGGGTTGAACCATGCAGGGGCAAAAAGCTGTGCGATGAGGGGCAATACGCTGGGCAATGAAGGGGCAATTGGCTGGGCAATGAAGGGGCAATAAGATGGGCAATGAAGGGGCAATAAGCTGGGCGATGAGGGGCAATAAGCAAGGCAATGAGAGGCAATAAACTGGTAAATGAGGGGCAATTAGCTGGGCGATGAGGGGCAATAAGCTGGGCAATGAGGGGCAATAAGCTGGGCAATGAGGGGCAATAGGCTGGGCAATGAGGGGCAATAAGCTGGGTGATGAGGGGCAATAGGCTGAGCGATGAGGGGCAATAAGCTGGGCGATGAGGGGCAATAGGCTGAGTGATGAGGGGCAATAAGCTGGGCGATGAGGGGCAATAAGCTGGTCAATGAGGGGGCAATAAGATGGGTGATGAGGGGCAATAACATGGGCAATGAGGGGCAATAGGCTGGGTGATGAGGGGCACTAAACTGGGCAAGGAGAGGCAATAAGCTGGTCAATGAGGGGCAATAAGCTGGGCTATGAGGGGCAATAAGCTGGGCGATGAGGGGTAATAAGATGGCTGATGAGGGGCAATAAGCTGGGCAATGAAGGGGCAATAGCTGGGCAATGAGGGGCAATAAGCTAGGCAATGAGAGGCAATAAGCTGGTCAATGAGGGACAATAGGCTGGGCGATGAGGGGCAATAGGCTGCGGTATGAGGGGCAATAAACTGGGCGATGAGGGGCAATAAGCTGGGCAATGAGAAGGGGCAATAAGCTGGGCCATGAGCGGCAATAAGCTGGACAATAAGCTGGGCGATGAGGGGCAATAGGCTGCGGTATGAGGGGCAATAAGCTGGGCAATGAGGGGCAATAAGCTGGGTGATGAGGGGCAATAAGCTGGGCAATGAGGGGCAATAAGCTGGGCAATGAGGGGCAATAAGCTGGGCAATGAGGGGCAATAAGCTGGCCCATAAGGGGCAATAAGATAACGGAGCACTGATTCCGGGGCCCACTAGCACTTTGTGATCTGGGCGGCACAGAGGAAGAGGTGAATGATGGGGGTGATAATAGAAGTTGCCTGTTTATGATTCGGAGACGGCGGAGCGCGTGGTTCCTGGTGCCGCCAATTCTTATCTGATTCTGTAAACACAATTTTACCATCTCCGTCTGACATCTTCATTTCACCCCGATTCTTTCACAGGCGCGCTACCCCCACACCAATCATAAGATTCTGCCCCTGGGGGAAGGTATTGTAGTGCACACAGCCGTCTTCCTGCCCCGATCGGCCACTGAGCCCCATTGCCAGCTGCCCGTCATGAGCCCCGGGGTAGCACAATGGACCGGACTGTGGGGGTTTTGTGGTCTGGATTTCCCACGTCCCCCGTCTGTCCTGTGACAACATTTCACACATTCTGCAAATCCTTTGTTTGTTCTGGCCATCCACCCCGCCTGACCCCCGGGGCCCCTGGTTAAAACGCGTGTGTGACCCTCATATAAACACAATTATCCGACTGGAAGAGGAGAGGGAGCGTGTGAACAAAGCCATGGTGGGGTCCCGACCCTGAGGGTCAATTCATTGGGGGGCCAAAATGCTGCATGGTAATACATATTAGACTGGGGGCCCCAAAATGATGGTGAATGGGGCACCAAGAAATGACCCTTAACCAATCACTGCGGTGCTTTGTCTTGCGATTGATGAATGGCATACAATGTGACATTACTGCAGCACAGATGTATATATAGGGGCCCAAGGGCCCATTCACCCCTCCTTATGCCCAGATGTGGGGTGTTAATTCACAGGAATAGACCCCAAATAATGCGAGGTGGTGCAGTACAAGGCCATGTACATTGGAGCTGCATTGTCTTAGCATCTTGGGGTGCACAGATCATGTGTGGGGGTCTCAGTGCCGTCCAATCATAGCTCCAGGCCACAGACGGCCATTACTGCCGACCACGTGGGGTCCTGCCTGCGATCTGTTCTGCAGGGGACCTGACCCATCATTTCTCTCAGCAGCTGTTCAGCAAGGATGCTGATTGCACATAGAAAGCCTCTAGGGGGCGACGCTGCCAGGTATGACCTTGTTATAGATGGGAGAGCTCAGTGACCGTCCATATTGTATTCTATATAAAGGGGGACTCCGCTCTGATGGATAGCCCCACAGACTGGATGATGGGGCTCGCTTTACCCCGGCCTTCTCCCCGCAGGAATGGAGCAGCTGATGGAAGATCTCAGAAATGAAAATTCCCTTGTGGGGCTCTTTAAGATCTGAGAAATCTGTTTCCAATGTGGAATTGGCAGGCGGAGGATCCGGAAGATTCATGGTTTCCCGCTTTGTGCAGATCTCCGGCTGGAAGCGCAGGAACTGCGGCGCTGCTGCAATATATCACAGCGAGGAATGCGCCGCTAATGGCAAATTCATTCTATTGCAAAGATCTCACCGAGTGAAATATCTTTATAAGGGAAGGGTGAGATCTGCAGGGAGAGGGATCTGATTGTAAAACATTCCTATTGGCTGTGCAATGACCAATCACAGGAGTGATGCAATCGCTGATAATGATCTGATCTTGTGATGTCATTGTAAGAAATTGTTTTCACCATCAGATGGGAATGCTGTGTACAATTATAACATTCACTGATGTGAATGTGGTGAAAATTTTCAATCACGTCCAGCCCTTGCACATGAGATTGCAGCAAGTGTGGCCGGCTTTACCTGCTCGACGTTTTATTTCACAATTTTCATTACACCTGACAACCCAGCAATTTCCCAGAATTTCACCTGGCTCCATAATAAAGGGGGCGTGGCTTGTTGCGTTCAGGGGCAAAGGGGTAAATGTTATGCAGGGCAGAATTTATATGCATTGTATAGGGCAGATTTAAAGCCACCGACAGGGTTAAACCAACCGTCCCATCCAATCTATAGAGAGTGCACAGCGCCAGATATTGTGCCAGGCGCAGTCACCCAACCCCCACCGTCACCCAATCAGATTTTAGTTTATCAGATCAACAACAGTAATGATTAATTCTGATTGGTGCACTGATCCGTCACCAACAGACATGAAAACCGGCCAGATGGAGGAGGCCGAGCGGTTACTTAAATTGCAAATTGTGACAATGACACTGAAAATATCAGAAAAGAAGTATAAAGCAAATACAAAACATGATAAACGCTCATTAAATATTCAACTCATTCTAATGAGATTCAGTTCATTTACATAATGTACATCATGTGACTGTTTAATACTGTGACACGCTTTACACAAGTACAGTACTAAAATCTAACCATCGATGTACCGAGAGAGATAAACCATACAAATCGGAGATTGATAATCAAACGCCAATACCGATCCCTTTTTCGGGAATATTAGTGAGCATCGTGAGCCAACAATGACGGGAATGTCGGTGATGGGAGTAACCATGTTTATCTCCCGGCAAGTTCCTGGCAGCGCTGCTTTATGTCAGATTTCATGTTCAGAATTCTTTCCCCGATTTTGGGGCGCAGAAGAAGCAGCGATGAGGAAATATAAATTGGTTTCCCACTTACCGGCTCCATGGGCAGCAGCATGAGGAGGAGGATGGCGGCCCGGCAGTGCCGGTTCGGTCCGGAACGTTCCGATGCCGCGTAGAAATCTCGCATTTCTGCTCCTCACAAACTGACGCAGATCTGTTAGCCGACTCGGCGACTGCTGACCGATAACAATGCAACAGCGACACTTTCACAAGCATGGGGAGCGTTGTGCCGGCGCCGTCCAATAATAAGTCGTCTGCATTCCCGGACCGCTGGACACAGAACTTTCCTCTTCAGAACATCTGCCGGTGACGCACGGCCGCAGCTCCTCGTCTGCACTACTGGAACTCCTCCGGCACTCTCTGCCCCTCCAATGAGAGAGAAGCTTTGGAATTTCCAGCTCTCGGAATTACGCATCTGGAAGGCGAAGCAGAGCCGGCCCAGCTCCGAAATAAACAAATTGTAAATCTTTTCTCACCCGGCTAAACCTGAGATAATACAGCCACGGTCACATGACCCCCCAGGCTTCCCATTGGCTGCGGCTTTGTAGAATTATTGGCAGAAAATCCGAAAATCCCGAATTTCAGAACTTTGGTATTTTTGTCACCGAAAATCGTTTTTATTATTTATAATTCTGAAAGTTTTGTTTTATTTTCAGAAATTAGTTTTTTTGGCACTGAATTTTGTACAATGTTTATGGATTTATTGTTTTTAATTTCTTCCTGCATCGCTTCTTTCAGATTTATTGGCGGAATTCTTTTTGTTTTTTTAGAATTTTTATTATTTTAGTTTTTTTTTAATGTTTCCGGAAAGAAATTGGAGGATTATTATTTCACAGATTTCTTTTTGTTTTATGCACAGACTTTTTATGATTAGAATATTACATTTCATGGACTTTGTGATTATTATTACACAGTATTTATATAGCACCGACATATAATGCAGCGCTGTACAAAGGCTACGTACAAACGTCCAATAATTATAATTAATAAACGAACGATTAACGAGCGATCAATGATTATTTGAACGATGGTACAGTGCCGGATTCTGTGCGTGCTGAAACCATACCATCACTTTCACAAGCACACAGATTTACAGAGAAGGGAATATGTGGGGTCAGCATGGACACAGCACCTGGTATGACCCCTTACCTTTCTCACCTGAGAGCCTTATGTATGAGGGGCGGAGTCAATATGCAAATGTTTCCAGTGAGTCCGTCTGTTCTCTAAACTTTGCTGTCACAACTCAAAAGTTTATCAATCAATCAAGATTTAATATTATTACACGGTATTTATAAAGCACCAACATATTATGTGGTGTTGTACAAAGTCCATAGTCATGTGACTATTATTATTATTATTAATAAACAGGATTTATATAGCGCCAACATATTACGCAGTGCTGTACATTGACTAGCTGACAATCTAATGTTCCCCCATAGTCATATATAATTATCACAGTCTACGGACAATATGGGGAAGCCAATTACCTAACTGCATGATTTTGGAATGTGGGAGGAAACCGGAGCACCCAGGGGAAACCCACACAAACTCCATGCAGATAGTGTCTTGGCCAAGATTCCAACCTGGATCCCAGCACTGCAAAGGCCGGAGTGCTACCCACTGAGCCACCATGCTGCCCAGTTATAAAGCTCACCGAGCAAAAATAAGATCGCCCGTTTCCCCGTACGCCCTATACAGGGTCACATGACAGTACGGCCTGTTTTGGGTCTGTGGAGGGGTCACATGACCTGCGCGGCGCCATCTTATTGTGCTCAGTGACATCGCCGGATTCCTCGGATTTATCCTCGGTGACATTTCGGAAGGCGCTGACATTGAAATACGCCGCAGCGTCCGGGAAATGTTTTACATGAATCAAAACAATTTCTAGAATCTTTCGCCGTGACACCAATACGGCCCCGCAGAAGGTCGGACAAAGTTTTAATGATCACCCCAGGCAGAAGTGAAGTTGTGGTTATAGGTGGAGCGCGTTGTGCAGCGGCTTTGTCTCCGGGGTCACAATTCCTGCCTCCGCTCCTCTCCATCTGGGGGAATTTTTCCCTCACATCCCCTGACTGTTATCGAGCATCAAACAGATATGACCCCTTTGGGGCTGTGCTGCCCCAGGCGTTATGTTATCAAATTCTGTCATAATTTACCTTCTCCATTTTCTGTCCTCCCTGCTCAGAGTTCCCCTTTACCCCCTCATGTGATTTCATCCCTCAGGCATTTCCCCTCGCATTGTACAGACATCTCAGAGCGCTATAAACAGCCGCCATGAGGTCACGGCCCGCGCTGACATTTCCATCCTCATCCCTATTATCCGTCATGATTTCACACCTGATCCGGGGAACGCCGCCAGCGCCGGGGGAGACAGCGGATTCCTGAACATGTGAGCGGGGGGGTCAGTTCTCCAGAACTTCCCAAAATATAAATATTTGTCTGCAGCATGAACATTCTGCACTGCCGTGTCTGATCCCGCCAGCAACACACAGTGACGCCCAACCTGACACCAACGCAGCGAGCAGTGACTTCAATATATAAAAACCATTTAAAGTAGAACTCTGCTCAAAATACCAAAATATTAATGAAAATACCAACATTCACCTGCAGTACTGTCTTCTGCCACTAGATGTCCTCAGTTTGATGGCCAGTATCATTCAAGCTACCTCTTCCAAAACCCAGATATTGCCCCTGGCCTGTGACTGGACAGTGAAAGAAGAAGCAATACAGTGATAAGCTCATCTCTCTGATCTCTCCTCCTATCAGCATGCATCTTTTCAGCATGTGAATTGATTGGCTCCGTATGTATTGGCTCCTTATGCTGCTTCTCCCTCGCTCAGAGTGAGCCGGAGTTTCCTGGTTAAAATAATGCCGGCAGACTGAGCCAACAAAACAGCTTGAAAATTGTGCATTATTTTAAAGCTGAACTCCGGCCTTCACTTCAGATTTGTTCATTTGTATTTAGTCCCCACCTGTGCTGATTTTTTTACATTTCCCTGCACACCGTGACACCACACAACAAACATTAGAAGCTGCAGACATCCTGAACCTCATTTCCTGTCTGATGGCCTACAAGGATAATCAAGCCCTCTCCTCCCCATCTGTGGTGTCCTCAGCCATTCCTGTGTGGGCGTGTCCTTGGGTGGATTGTAAATAAATGCGCTGATACACTGTGTGAGAGGCAGTGATGTGAGTTAGGAAATCTCCTGGCTGAAGTTTTCTATTCTGCTGTCATGGTTTCCTTAGCAACACTTACACTCAGTGGAGTCACAAAGCGGTTCAGTGAATCCCGGTACAAGTTGTACCTCCTGTGCTAACCATGTGCCTGCGCAGCACAGAAGCAATCTCGGATTATAGAAATGCGCTCGGTAGGCAGCGGCATTGAATGCGGCAGATTTTGGGGTCCTTGGCATCTTCGGGGTCACCAATCATTGTATGAGGAGCGGGGACAATGACAGATTTTTGCTGAGATAATTATTTTTATCCTCTGCACAGAACAAAGAGCTGAATGTGGCCCGATAATGAACTATAAATCCCAGCATGCCCTGAAGGGGGGGCTATTTTTGAGTATTCAATGATCAGCCAATCCAGCGCGAGTCACCCCTGAGGGAAACAGATGATTGGCTGGCTTGGTGAATGGAGTGATGGGTGTGGGTACATCTCCTGTATGCAGTGAGGTAGGTAGCTGTGGAGGTAAGTGGATTGGGGTATTGGCAGGATCTACTTCCTGCTCTCCAGTGTTACATAATAATTTTTTTATGATTCGTATTTTTATCTTTGTGATTTCTATAAAATCTCCTGAAATTCATTATTTTTCATTCAGTCCAAATCCATGAGCAGAAGATTCACCCAATGGGAACACAGGACTGTACTCACCATAATATCCTGCCCTGCAGTGATGCTTGGGGGGGCAGCACAGCACATCTCCCCCTACAGGACACGGAATGTACTCCTCTGCACCAGCTCCCCCTAGTGTCCACACCCCTGTATTGCAGTAATGAAGGGGGAGGAGCAGGAGGGGGTCTGTGTATCCAATCAGTATTGCAGGATCTTATTATAATACAAATGATTCCTTTAGATTCACAGTCCCAGCACCATGCAAAGGAGCAATTACAGGGCCCCCTGCAGGATGTCACAGGTAATGCAAACATGGTGGAGTTGTGGAGGGAGGTTGCAGAGCTGTATGTAAATTCTTTCGGATTGATGAAGCCGATTCTGGCTGTGACTAATGGTGACGCAGAATATTTCATACAAACGATGGAATTGTCTTCCCGCAGCTTCGCTCATCGTCTCTCCGACCAATCATTTTCTACATCAAGCAGCTGGCACGCGGCGGCACCCCATGAAATGGCGTCACCCCGACAGGAAGGAAGAGAAATCTGCTCTGCCAATTACCGGTGACACGATATCTCCGGGGACTCATTACAGGGCTGAAGGGAATCTGCGCCTATTCACCAGACATTCACTGCTGCCAGGCGGCTCAGCGATAATTGGGGTCTCTTGACGAGCCGATCAAATGACACTTCAAATATCACCGCCGGGTGCTCAGCTGTCTGAGGAAGCTCCAATTCATCTTCTCTGAATATAACGCCTTTCGTGAAACAATCCCCGGTGATCCTGCCATGATCAGGCATTTCCTGGTATGGGGTGACCAGCGGTGGGCATGGATGGTGCAAAGTGTGCACAAAGGGATCCCATGCCAGTTCTGCACAGGGGCCACAACCCCTGAGGGTGACAACAGTCTGTGCTTGGATCCTAATTGTGCTGCGTTGTCACCTCTAGATTCGAGGTGATACCCGCAGCAATGTGAATTGTTGCATAGAACATTCCAGATTGTATTTCGGCAGCTTTGTTGGTGAACAATCGGTTCCACATTCATTATTCTTCTGCAATGTGTTCATTATTGCCAATAAAGTGAATCTGAAGGACATCGGGGGAATCGTTTCGTCCGTGGCTCCATTCACTGGACGAAATAATGGAAACCCCTTCTCAGTATTGTTGAAGTGCCTTGAACCCCAATGATAGCGGCGGATGAGATATGATTGGTCGGATTTATTACATGATAGAAATCAGAGATCCCGATTTACAGATTGGATTGGGGTGTATGTGGGGGTCCCCTGTACCTTCCCAATCCCCAACAGCCGATCGTTCACTGATGTGCAATCCATGCTGCCCCTCAATATCACCAATCACATACAGAACCATTTGTATTTTCATAGTGATCAGTAAGTGAATGCTATGAGCACACAATACATTCACCTTGCTGAGGTATGGCATCCCCTGCACCCTCATCATACCCCGGGTATATGCAGCGTGGAGCGATTCATCCTCATCCGGAATAATGGGAACTCCGCATGGATTCCTCCAGAGTGGCTGCAGCTACATAGGTGAATGATGGTCGGTTATACGGGGGAGGGGACACCCCAATACCGCCCACCAACACAAATAAAGGGTCACTGAGAACACCTCCCCCACCCCACCTACCTTCCTTTCTTCCTGATCTTCCATCTCCTCCAGGGAATTCATCCCACCCGGATTGGGAGTCGCAGCGCTCAGACACGGTGAATGATTTGCAGTGCGGTGAGGATGGAGAGTGAATCCCAATTACTGGAGATGATGGGGGATGGGCAGAGGTGAAAGTGCACAATGCTTTATATGGCATTATCTCATCACACAGGTAAGCAGGGGCCCCTAGGGCCCCGGGTATACATGAGACACGTGAATCCCATAAATTCATCCCACTTTCACCCTTCCCATTGTCCAGAGTGACAATATTGTGATGTCGCCATGACTCGGAGGGTGAATATCTCTCGCTGTGTTTCCCCTCCCCCCTCACACGTGACCAGCCCTATAGAGCGGAGCGCCGAGGCTTGTGATTGGACGCCGGGAATGGAGCGGAGCGCGGAGCTGTCAGTGCGGTGCCGGGGATCGCCGGGCTCAGCTCCATGGACCGACACCGGAGAGCCGCCCTGGCCCTGACCCTGAACGCCCTGTCCCTGCTCCTCTCCATCACCGCCTTCAGCAGCAGCCACTGGTGCCAGGGGACCCGCAAAGCGCCCAAACCCATCTGCCGCGGCACCGACACCCCGAGCCGCTGCATCCGCCCCAGCAACGGAACCAACCCGGTCCAATACAGCTGGGAGACCGGGGAGGACAAATTCATCGAGCGGAGATTCCATGCCGGGATCTGGTACTCGTGCGAGGAGAGCGGCGACGGTGAGTAACATAGTCCGCAGTGCTGTACAGAGCCCATGGTCATGTGACCGACTGTTCCCAGAGACCACAATTAGGATTCTGGATTTCTGGCAGGATCAGCGTTTATATTTTATATTTGCTGCCGTGTGAGATTTCTGAGGTTACGCCTCATCTGAGATGTTTTATTATTCCGAATGCTTTGGGCTGTTAGAGAGTGACAACTCCCTGTACATGTTGTCACCGTCAGGGGATGGGGGACACGGCTGGAGTGTAGACAGGAAGTGGCTGCCACGAGGATGTAGTGTACCCTGCACTGACCATCATCCAATAGGAATCAGACATGTGTACAGCTCAGGCTGTGATTGGATGACGGCTTTGCTCAGACCGCACACAGCACACCGGAACTTGATGAGCTGTGCGGTCTGCGTAGTGCCATGGCACCCCTCCCCCCCATCCATCATGGAGGATCCCCGAGGGGCCATAAGTCACAAATATTCCGGGGTCATTGTCTCTGGTGACACCGGTGCATCCGAGAGCCTATTAACATTTTCTGCGCAATCAGCACCCAAGCTGAATTTATTGTCTTCATCCCATCCCCCGGGGACCAATCAATATTTTCACCCCACAGATGGGCAGATAATATGACCAGCCAATGCCTGACACCCGGACAAGTCATGTGACTCCCCCATGTGTAATCAGCTGGGAATATTATTAAATCCAATATGGGGGGGGAAATGTCACATGACCGACTCCAGCACACTGATTTGTCACCAGTAGGGGGCAGCATGGGGCACCGGGGCAACTTTCCTGAAGAAAAATCAGCAGCCGACCAATCAGAAGCAACGGAATCTTGCTGATTGGATAGATTGGATGTTTCCAGGTGAGTCACGCCCAGGTCGGGGCAGCTCTTAGAACTGCTGGGATTGGCCAGGTTTTGCCCCTGGTCGCAGCCCAACATTCACCCCCTGCACCCCAGAGCGCACAAAAGTGAATACAGAGGGCAGCGGTGAGGAAAAGGTTACACATCTCAGCACACATTCACTTAACTTTTCATCCTATGACCTAAGTAGAGTGTAAACTGCGGGGACACAGGATCACATGACAAGGGAGGGCCAGATTGGGCGTTTTTGTTTCTCCAAAATCTAACCCAAAAATCGTTATGTTTCGGTGAAATGATCATGTGACCTTTGCAAAAACCACAAAATCCGTCTGACCGTCCTCACCTGGTGATCCTGCCAGTAACGCAGTTCCTGTCCTAGAGTGACACCTGTGCTGTATCTATGGAGAAGCGTTGTCACCCTGGGACATGACTACAGAGCATTCTCCAAATCTTCATAACATAAAGGGGGAGGGGTTGTACCTGTCAGCAACCTGTAAGCCCCTCCCACCTCACCTGGTCAAAGTCATGTGACTATTCTTTGTATAAAGTTGGGACATCAGCTGCACATTACCCCCCAATATATATTCAGAGGAACTCCGCCGGCTCTGCCATATGATGCCGGTCTCTGCCGCGTGGTCCTGCAATCATTGGGCGGTCAGAACGCCAGCTGGCGATATCGGCGTCCAACCCTTCGCTCTACATATGGCACGGCGCGTATCTGGCAGGCGAATCCTCTTCCCATCCTGCCGCCCTCTCTGCCAATAACACAATGTTCAGAGAAACACCGGCCCTGCCGTAGCCAGAAACCGACATCACCGTCCTGCTGCTTCACCATATCAGTACAATGGTGGCCACACAACAGCTGAAAGCTGAAATCAGGCTTCCAGGGGGAGTGGGTGCTCTGTAGGCTGATAGAGGGAGGTTGCAGCTCAGGGTTATGGATGAAGGGGGAGGGTTTGTGCAATGCGGGTGTTGGGGGATCACAAGGAGGATGACCTTACATGTCGGGGGTCTCTACCAGTACTGGAGGTGATGCTGAATCCGGGGGGGCCCTGAATGTAATGAGCTGCCCAGCATCACCTCCGAATAACCATGAATACTGATTTGATGTTGCAGTTGCAGAGAGGACGCTGAGTGTTCACCGACCAGTAGGGGGCGCCTTGTTATATGCCCCCCCGACATTCTGGCACTCACTATTATCACAACTTTTTAATGTTGAATTTTTTTTTTTTAGGTGAAAAATGTCGAAGTTTCATCACGCTCACACC
>NC_092860.1:718528-729295 GCF_032062135.1 Pyxicephalus adspersus
GGACGAGGGGCAGGAGGAAGAGGAGGAGGAAGGGATGTGCTAGTAATAGACTTCTATGAGAACTAACTCTCCCCACCAACAGGATGTGAGCAGCTCTCCGGTCTTCCCGTCTTCCAGTTTCATTTCTCTTTCATTCTGGCTGCAATGGCTTCTGCTGATTTGCTTGAAGATTTGAGCTGCTCCATCTGCCTGAACATTTTTACAGATCCGGTAACGCTGAGATGTGGACACAACTTCTGCCATGTCTGTATTGATGGTGTGCTGGACAAACCGGAGGCGTCTGGGGGTTATTCATGCCCACAATGCAGAGAGGCGTTTCAGGAACGGCCTGAACTGAAGAAGAATATAACGCTGTGTAATATAGCAGAGAAAATGTCACCCGCCAAGGCACCACAAGAACCAGCAGGCCCCCACTGCTCATATTGTATCCATGGCCTTGTACCGGCTTCAAAGTCCTGTCTGCATTGTGAAGCCTTCCTGTGCGCCGATCACCTGAGAATCCACAGCAAATCCCCAGAAAACATCCTACTGGATCCCAACACTTCCATGGAGAAAAGGAAATGTTCGGCCCACAAGGAGCTCCTGAAATATTTCTGCATTAAGGACGCTGCTTGTATCTGCGTGTCCTGCAGCTTGGTTGGGGAGCACAGAGGACATCACGTGGATATGTTGGAGGACGCTGCTAAGAAAAAGAAAACTCATCTACTAAAAGGTTTGGAAGATCTGAAATCAAAGTCTGTAGAGATTGAGAAAAAAGTTACAGAGCTTCAAGAAAAGTGGGAAAAACTCCAGAAGAAAAGTTCTGATATGAAGCAGAGATTCCATGTGACCTTCGGAGAGATCAGATCACTAGTGGATTCCCTGGAGACTGAAGTCCTGGCTGAGATCTCCCAGCTGGAACAGCGAGCATCAAAATCCGTCTCCGATCTCTTCCAGCAACTAGAAGAGAAGAAAGAAGAATTGTCCGGAAAGATTGATCACATCCAGGAGCTGTGCCATGTGAACGATCCACTGACCGTCCTACAGGATCCACAGACAAGCAGAGGCGACTTTAATGACCTCAAACTCAATATCAACCTAGAAATCAGCCGCAACCCCGTTGATGCCAATGGGCTGGATGTACAGCCAATCACAGGGAAATTACAAACTTTAGCCATCATATTGGATGATCTGAAGTTTGGCATCTGTCTGGGTCCGAGTGAACTATTTCTAAATAAAACCCAGACCTGTAATTGTATCAACGTGTCTGATGATCAGAAATCTGTGTCTCCGAGATTTGGATTCAGCTATACAAGATACGAGCCCTGCAATCAACCTGCAATCCATAATCTGGTTATCAGCACCCGGAGCTTTTCTTCAGGAACACATTACTGGGACATTGATTTTGGAGGGGTGCAAAGTATAGGGGTCTGCTACCCTGCTATGGGGGTTCAAAATGCCACCATTCAGAACAAGGAGACCTGGTGGCTGACCAAACACAGTGAATATGATGGAACGTTGGACAGGAACGCCTATTTCTCAGTGAAACACGACCGCCTTACCAGCCGCCTGCCCTTCCAAATCTCTAAATCTAAATACAGATTGTACCTGGATTATGAGGCCGGCCAGATCTCCTTCTATGAGCTATGTACCCCGATAAGACACCTTCACACATTCACCACCAAATTCACCAAACCGCTTCATGCAGCCTTCTATGACTTTAATGGAACCTTCAGAATGGGGTAGAAGAAAAAAAACGCATGTTTATTCTCACCTACCCCATGTGTATTCACACCTACCCCATGCGTATTCACACCTACCCTATGTATATTCACACCTACCCCATGCGTATTCACACCTACCCCATGCGTATTCACACCTACCCCATGCATGTTCACACCTACCCCATGTTTATTCTCACCTACCCCATGTGTATTCACACCTACCCCATGTGTATTCACACTTACCCCATGTATATTCACACCTACCCCATGTTTATTCACACCTATTCCTGTATATTCACACCTACCCCATGTATATTCACACCTACCCCATGTTTATTCACACCTATTCCTGTATATTCACACCTACCCCATGTGTATTCACACCTACCCCATGTATATTCACACCTATTCCTGTATGATTTTAGATCATGTATGGGGGGGGATATCATCATATTAGGGGGGCATTGGCAGAAATCATGGGGGCAAGTATATATCATGGGTGACATAAAGGGGAGCAATCAGCCTGCTCTGTACAATGTATATTGGGGGGGGGGCATGGTATTTCCATATAAGACAGGGTGCAACCCAGAAATCTTTATAAGCTTTAGGCGGGTGGTGGCCCTGTATTGTGACCCAACTCTTCTCAGCACCCAAAGACAGCCGGGGGGTTACTGAAACGTGCTGGGTGGTGCGCCCAGATAAAAGGGGCCGGGGAGAACACTGGGGAATATCATGTGACCTGCCTCCTATATCATGTATATTGGGGGGGGGCATTATATTCATACATGGCTTGTCATGTGACCTTTGTTTTAGATCATGTATGGGGGGGTACATTGTATCCATATATGGGATGTCATGTGATCTGCATGTTACACCAATAAAGTAGAATCTCTGTGCATGTCCAGCCCCCGCAGTCCGTGTATTACCATTGATGAAAGTTTGTATTGTTAACAATAAGGAGGCATCTGAGGAACTACAAGTCACAGAATCTCAGAGCTGTCATATGTATGATGGATCTTTATAATAAGGAGAAGTTTTTCTGAACAATGATTCTGTTGCTGGGATTTATTAGCAACCTATAAAGTTACTGACAGGTCCTCAGGTGTCACCGGAAGAGGAAGTGAGGGTGGAAGTCCCTGATGGGGACAGCATAGAGCAAAGCATAAAACTTCTGTCCGCTCCGAGCTTCCTTCCAGTTATGGATGGAGTGAGGACAGATTTAGAAGATTTCTCCTCACTTCCTGTCTTGGTGACAACATTTTATCGTACAGGAAGTGTTTGAAATGTTTCAATCATTTGATGAAGTTGTGCAGATTTTCTCACATGGATTGATCTGTGAGATGCTGAATAGATGCAGTGATCACACTGACGGTGTCAGTACAGCCCATACAGCACAATGTATAAATAGTTCTCGCTCCTCTCTTGCAGGTGTGTTGTGGCTCTCCATCGTGGCGGAGTTCCTCTATATCACATTACTCCTCACCGGAGTCAGTCTGATGTCCGTAGAAGTCTGTTATTACACGTCTGTTATTGACGGGCTCAAACTCAATGCCTTTGCCGCCATTTTCACCGTATTGTCAGGTATTTCCGTATTTTCTATAGAGAATGAGCCGTTCACATAGCAAAGTGAATGATCTCCATACAACGTTTATCACACCTAGCCTGCGGGAGAGGAAACATCCAATTATGTGCAAGGAACAATCCTACTTATTGCAGACTTCCTTACATGTATTTGGTTACTCTTTGTATAGTGAACTCTGCACATTCACTAAGCTAAGTGAATGAACCCTGTGGGGTAATGATTCACCGAATTCACTTTGCTGAGTCTCAAAGTCTTTGTGCACAAGTACTGAACCCTGTCCATGTGCGCCATCTAGTGGCGATTCGCAGTATTTCTGGATTATTATTTGTTGTTGGAAGCCTGGTGGCCTCATTTATCACTGTCTGAGAGATTAGTCTGTGTTGCCATAGCAAGAAATCATTTTATAACAGTTATTATAATGCAAGTTAGAGGACGTAAAGCAAGACAATGGAAAGCCGCTAGCGGAGACAGTTCTTGTTTCAGTCATTTGGGTAAAAAAAATCTCAAATCTGCTAACTAAACAGAAACTTCTAAGGAATCATAAACGGAATGATGGCAGCCGACAATAAAACATCATGGTGGCGGAATAACCAATCAGAGACAGAGCTGCTGGGAGCCCACTGACTACCCCTGAAATCCCATACTGCTGCATGATATTAACCCCTTGTTAGCTTAACTCATTCCTTCCTGCATTACAACAGGACAGCCGCCACCTTCTCCAGGGCCCCAAAAGTCAGAATTATAGGGGGTGCAGGGAACTGAAATGCTGTACATTTGGGGCCCCATATCAACTTTGCCCTGGGCCCCAAACATCCCCTGCCTTCCTGATCCTAGCCTTCAGCTCCTCCCACCTTGTGCCTAACTTTAACCACTGGGAGAGGCCCTGATAGGTGGGGAGGGGAGTGTGGGCAGGGCTCTGATAGGTGGGGAGAGGAATGTGGGCAGAGAGAGGCTCTGATAGGTGGGGAGAGGAGTGTGGGCAGGGCTGTGATAGGTGGGGGAGGAGTGTGGGCAGGGCTCTGATAGGTGGGGAGAGGAGTGTGGGCAGGGCTCTGATAGGAGTGATTGTTCTGTAGCGGAGGCAGAATGCTGAGATTTGATTTCAGATCCGGAATACCAGAACTTATTACTGACCGGGATGTCGGATATTTCGGGAGTGACCGGTCCTCTTTGTTCTCGGTGTCTCTGATTGGTCGGTTGTATTTTGCAGGGTTGCTGGGGATGGTGGCACACATGATGTACACAACCGTCTTTCAGATGACCGTCAATCTGGGCCCCGAAGACTGGAGACCCCAGAACTGGGACTACGGCTGGTCATACTGGTATGGGACCCCTATACAACCCTTCCCCCACCACTCTCCTGATTGGTTAGATCCATCTTTTGCCCTTCCATGTGATCATACACATCCAGAGTGATGGCGCCGAGTGTGCGGAGACGGCTGGATAGGCCCCTCCCCCTAGAGCAGAACTGCTGAGTCAGGACTTTCCTAGCTGGGGGAAATGTTTAATGATCAGAAAGTCATTTAGCGTTTTATCGAATTTTTTGTGATTTGGATTTTCCGTCTGATGGAGGGAAAAAAATGATTGGATCAGCAAAGCCGGCCAATGGGAATGATTCCTTGGGGGAGGGGCTTATCCTACAGGTGACTTCCTGTCCAGCACAATACAATGTCACCTGTGAGCCACCTATAGGCCAACATACGGCACAGTGGATAACACCGGGGGGTCACCATTGGCTGCCTCTCCCTTGCAGAGCTCCCACACCAGGCAGGGGGAGGGGTCACTGTTCTCACATGCAGGTAGATTGAGCTACTGAGCTCTGTAGACAAGAGGCAAATTATCACATCAGCTAAGGACAGACAGGTGAACATATGATGGTGTGTATGGGGCGCCCCCTGCTGTTTGGGAATGATATTACAATCCTGTTTTGCTCCCCCTGCAGCCTGGCCTGGGGCTCGTTCACATGTTGTATGGCCGCCTCGGTCACCACCATCAACAGATACACCAAGACCATCCTGGAGTTCAAACAGAGGCGGAGGAACCTGGAGCGGAGTCTGCAAAACAAAACCCTGGAACAAGACGGCTCCCGGCCCGTGTGGGACGTCTACGTCAGCACCATACAGGCCAATCAGGACGGCTTTGTGGATTTATCGATCGGGGGCCAAAACCAGGCGGCATACAGGAGCACCGGCCACCTCCCCCACAGACAGTGCGAGGAATATTGATAATTTTTACTGTTATTATCATCCTTTTCTAATAAAATCCTGCAATCGCCTCCCCCGCCTGCTCTGTCATCTGCCAGCAATGTCTGAATGGTCACCAAACAAGTGACCCCCAAAAGCTAAATCGATTATTAACCCCCTATTACAGCTTATTGATCCTTAGATGTGGTGGCTGCATTATTTTTCTTTATTTTCACCTGATGATCCTGCCAGTAACTCACTTCCTGTCTTAGAGTGACAACACACACGCAATGTACTGTATGGAGGAGCAGTGTTGTCACCCTCGAACAGGAAGTGTGTTCCCACTACAGAACCCTTTCATTCCTCTTCATTGAAGGGAGAAAAGATTAAACTCCATCCCGGACAAAGATGATGAGCAGTATAACATTCAATCCTACACTACACAGGAAGTTATCAGATTAATGGATTTCTGGCAGGATCAACAGGGACTGGTTGTGATTTGCCTAGAATAAAAGACAATATTTAACAGGCCGATGGGAGAAGCTGATTATCGGGGATTGTCTCTAGTGGAACTAAAGCTCTTATAGAATATTGAATGCCCATTGGTTTATCCCCCAAATTCTGCCATCCACCAATAGACATAAGACTGTAACCAGGACAGCAATGAGAATGCAGATTGACCAATCAGGGCTGAATGTGGGCCAACCACAATATATTCTAATATTTATCTGGAATTCATTTGTTGTTGCACCTTTTTGCTGTTCCTTATTTCCATTATTGTATAAAAGATTTGTAGATATCCCCTCTAGGGGGCAGCACTGAGCAGATCCAGCAGAAAACCAATCAGCAACGCAGTAACAAATTCCTTTACTTCACCAAATTCACCGAACTGCCGGTGAACACATGACGGCCTATGTAGGGTCTGTACACGCATGTGCTGCTGCATGGACACGCAATGACACGTGTCACATAAACGGCCTGCACTATTTCTATGGGCCCCCAGGGGGCAGCGCAGTTCTGCTGTAGGTGTATTAGGGGCCCATTAGGAATGATTGGCATGCAGATTTCCATGTGATCACACGTGTTCCTGCAGCACATGTATGTGTCTGCTCCTTCTTCATGCTGTGTGTGACATCTCAAGGCCGCTCAGTGATTGGCTGCCAACACATCCCAACCAGCCAATAGAAATCTGTGTGTTGCCCCGCACCCTAACCACCTGGTTGTCTCTGACTCAGAGGAGGAACTCTGACTTCACTGGCTGCATGCTTTTCAGGGTTACTGCCTCAATTCACACACAGCCCCCCGGTGCGGCACTACAAAGCAGGAAGGAGAGTCTGCAGATGCAATTACCCGAAATGGCAGTACTCCGCTACTAATGGCCCCGATGTAGGTGGCCCCGGTGACGAGCGTCCTGTCGGCAGGCTGAGAAGGGCCGTCACGGGCCAATGTTACCCCTCTGTTACCCCTTGCCACACCCCATCACAGGCAGACCACATGCTTAGCACACGCACCGTTACCCCTGACAACCGCAGTTATGCTATAGGGTCACCCCGCTCCCACCCCACACAGGAATGTCCCAGCAATCACAATGTTATAGTAATGTCTGCGGGTTAGTAAGTTACATTCACCCTACATTCACAGATTCCGCGCACACTGTTATAGAAGTCAAAACACACAGAGCATGGACACAGAAACGTAAAGACGAATCTAAGAATAATAACTGAACTCTAGCCGCAGCATGAAATAAAAGGGAATGCCGGGAAATAATATTCAGGTGGAGTCGGTTTCCTGGTTGCTGTGTTATCACCGGGCTCCCTGTGTCAGTGCCGTTGTCCTTAGCAACAAGATGGAATCAGTGAGAGCTCCCCCTGCTGGGCACACATGGCTTGTTCTATGCTGACCACAGAGGCGGGACTAATAGGAGCATCCAATGACAGCAGGGTGCGGGCTGTGTGAGGGGCCACATGGAGTATGATGTGTGATAATTTCACAAGTTCAGGTTTTATGTAATGCCAACCCCCAGATTATTAATCACCACAAAATACGAACTTCACAGGGACCGAACTAGGCATGCCTGGGACTTGTGGTTCACCAGGACAGGTTACATATGGTTCTCACAATGCTCACCATGACGATCCAGCTACAAATCACCAACTACTACTTTATACAGAATAGTATATTGGAAATTTAAAGATTATTATTAATTTCAGCATACATCTCAGAGTTCAGGCAGAGGTCACTCTACTAACATTACCTGAGTTGTATGATCCCTGGAGACACAAAACTCCAACTTTCACAATGCGTGTTATAAAGCAGAGGAAGGATGGAGGTTGTCAGATACAGAAATATCCGATACGGGGAAATGTCTCACCCTGGCTGGTATGTCAAACAAAGACGTCAATCTTATATTAAAGGGGAGATCCGGAATTACTGTTATCCCCAATATCACAGCTCTGTTTTTATAGATCAGCAGCCTTGGATTCCGATTGGTTCTGGATGTAAATCCCGGCAATTCTCTTACTGGCTCCCTTATTTATACAATACCATTATTATTATTATCCAGTATTTATATATCGCCAACATATTACGTAGTGCTGTACAAAGCCCATAGTCATATAATTTTGGAATGTGGGAGGAAACCGGAGTACCCGGAGGAATCCCATACAGACACTGGGAGAACCTACAAACCCCATGCAGATAGTGCCCGAGATCCCAACCTGGGACCTGCAAAGGCCGGAGTGCTAACCACTGAGCCACCCTGCTGCCATCAGACTAGTTTTGTTATAACTGTGAGATGGGCCCCTGGGAGCCCCCAGCATTGTCAGAACTCTCTGTGACAACCATGAAGCTGAGCTGCAGAGGACACAAGAGGAGCTGTATCATCATCCTCCGGCTGCTGTAAGAATAGGGGGGGCATTACAGCTGGGGCCCCGGGCAATTGCCCGGTTTGGGGGCCAATACTGGGTGTGTCTGTATGGAATCATGGGCGGTGTGACACCACAGAGAGGAGGAGATGGAGAGTTACATTTATTTGGTGTCACAGAATGCTGATCAGACGGTTTGGCATTTTCTCTTTTCCTTTTTCATATAACGGTGATTTCACTTCTGCCAGAAGATTTGCTCCAATTGCGGGAGACCTTTTACATCTCCAGTGGCCCCGAATGGTAGACGTGCTGAGGGTGGACATGGAGGAGACACCTGGAATCTCCTTCTGTCTGAGTGTTCACATGGGGCCACCATACAAAGGGGCCCAGACTTATATATGGACCCCGAAACTTCCTTATTGTATCCACGCTCCTGTTCTTGCTTCTAAAAGCTGCCTACAATGTGAATATTGATCAAACCGCACAGGAAGGCCGCGCTGTATTTCTGCTGCCAGGACACCGCCTGTATCGGAGTGTCTCCAGCTTGGACAACACCGAGAACACGGGACCAAGAACACGGGACCGAGAACACGGGACCAAGAACACGGGACCGAGAACACGGGACCAAGAACACGGGACCAAGAACACGGGACCGAGAACACGAGACCGAGAACACGGGACCAAGAATACGGGACCCAGAACACTTGGCTGCCCAATCACACAGTACATCCAGGTCTGCTTGTAGATTATAGACATCCTGTATGGACTTAATTCCATGACATAGTTTGGTGTCATCTGCAAACACAGAAATCCCAAACTCTATATCATTTATAAAGATGTGTCACTTTCACTCATTTTGTGTCACTTTCACTCATTTTGTGTCACTTTCACTGCTTGTGTGTCACTTTCACTCATTTTGTGTCACTTTCACTCATGTGACTTTCACTGGTTTTGTGTCACTTTCACTCACTTTGTGTCACTTTTACTCATTTTGTGTGACTTTCACTCATGTTGTGTCACTTTCACTGGTTTTGTGTCACCTTCACTCATGTTGTGTCACTTTCACACATTTTGTGTCACATGCTCCTGATTCACTGATAACCTCCTGATGTTTTTCCCTTGTCCAGCTCCTTGTGTCGGTACCACCATGGCCCGTTGGGTTTGTTGCACCGTCCTCCTCCTGGCCCTCTCGGTCAATGCTCAGTATGAACGTTACAGCTTCGGAAGTTACCCCCGGGATGAGCTGATGCCCCTGGAATCTGCCTATAAGTACGGCTTGGACCAGTACAGCAATGAGAACTGGCCGGAGACGGTCCATTACCTGGAGATAAGCCTGCGGCTGTACCGGCTCCTGAGGGACAGCGAGGCCTTCTGTAACCTGAACTGCAGTACGGTCCGGATGGGGGACAACCCATCCCCCCAGGGCCCCCTAATTGGGAATCATTCCCAGGGTCGCTTCAATGACTTCCCCGAGCTGCGGGTGTTCGGAGATGTTCTGATGAGAGCCCGATGTCTGAAACGTTGTAAGCAGGGGCTCCCCGCCTTCCGCCAGTCTCAGCCCAGCAGAGATACCATCCTGGAGTTCCAGGCCCGGGAACCCTACAAGTTCCTCCAATACGCCTACTTCAAGACCAACAACCTGGCCAAGGCCATTGCGGCGGCCCATACCTTCCTCCTGCTGCACCCCGATGATGAGATGATGAAAAGGAACATGGCGTACTATAAGAGTATGCCCGACTCCGAGCCCAACATCAAGGATCTGGAGAGCAAGAACTACGAGAATCTCTTCATCCGGGCCGTCAGGGCCTACAACGGGGAGAACTGGAGAACTTCCATCTCCGACATGGAGCTGGCATTGCCCGACTTCTTCAAAGCCTTCCAGGAATGCACGGCCGCCTGCGAGGGCTCCAGAGAGATCAAAGACTTCAAGGACTTCTATCCGTCGGTGGCCGACCATTACGTGGAAGTGCTGAAATGTAAAATGAAATGTGAGGCTGAGCTCACCCCGGTCATCGGGGGCTTCGTGGTGGAGAAATTTGTGGCCACCATGTACCACTACCTGCAATTTGCCTATTACAAACTCAATGACGTGCGCAATGCCGCCCCATGCGTGGCCAGCTATCTGCTCTTTGACCCGGATGACCAAGTCATGAAGCAGAACATGGCGTACTACCAATATCACATGGAGAAGTGGAGCCTCTCCGAAGAGAACTTCAAACCCCGGCCTGAGGCCGCCCTCTATTATAACATCACCAGCAAACAGAAGGAGATGTACGACTAGGCCGTGCGCCACCTGCTGGATGACGATGAGGGCGATGTGGTGGAATACCTGGATCAGCTATTGGATGCAAGTGATCTGTAAACATTTTCTATGGTGCTGTTTGTTTTCTTTGGTACTGAACTCTACATGAACTCTGTGACTTTCTATGCGCTGA
>NC_092860.1:730356-734865 GCF_032062135.1 Pyxicephalus adspersus
GAGAGCTTCATTTTGTCATGTAGAATATTCTGGGAGTAAATGTGATAGAGAGGGCTGTTACTGTATGTATGGTGCAGATAGTGTGAATGTGTGTGTGAATGTGCAGATAGTGTGAATGTGTGTGTGAATGTGCAGATAGTGTGAATGTGTGTGTGAAGTGCAGATAGTGTGAATGTCTGTGTGTGACGTGCAGATAGTGTGAATGTCTGTGTGTGATGTGCAGATAGTGTGAATGTGTGTGTGAATGTGCAGATAGTGTGAATGTGTGTGTGAATGTGCAGATAGTGTGAATGTGCAGATAGTGTGAATGTGTTTGTGAATGTGCAGATAGTGTGAATGTGTGTGTGAAGTGCAGATAGTGTGAATGTCTGTGTGTGACGTGCAGATAGCGTGAATGTCTGTGTGCGATGTGCAAATAGTGTGAATGTGTGTGCGCGATGTGCAGATAGTGTGAATGTGTGTGTGCGATGTGCAGGGTATGGATATTACTCCCACTCACCATTACCTGACAGAAGTATTTACACCACCAATCAGTGTGACTTCTGAGCGCCTTCCTCACTTATAAACAGAAAACAAAGTTATTCTATTCTAGGCTCAGCTTCATTTCCTTCTCATTTTATTACAATTTTTTTTTAAATCTACAAACAATCATTCACGTAACATTCCCCCCAATATAACACAACTTTATGTGAGAGTCATATTCACAATCTGTTACGACTGGTGGGGGAGGGGAGGGGGTATTGCAGCTAGCAGGAAATGGTGAGCTGACCCCAAAATAAAGAAATGATTGGAAAGTCTGTGGAATAAATCTGGGAGAAATATAATTACAGTACAGCCATATCCGGGGGCGCTCCTATTCCCGGGAATATCATTTGGAATATTTGGTCTCAGCTCAGAATTTTCACCCGACTTGTTGGGAAAACACAGAAAGCAGCATGGAGGGGCTCGGTGAATGTGGCGGTGAATGTGTGGAGGTGTTGGATGGAGTCGCCCAGTTTATAGAAGGAGATTTGTCCGGCCTCATAGTCCAGGTAGATTCGGATTTTCTGTCCTGAGAAGTTTTGTTGCAGAGGATTGGTGCGAGTGTCATGGCAGACATAGATTGTATGACTTTCCCTGCTCACACACCAGGATTTGTCATTCTTCCCGATTCGGGCTCGCTCCCCTTTCCTCTACATGGTGGAATAGGCGACCCCCAGCCTGAAATCCCCGGATTGGCCGACCTCCAGATCCCAGTAATGTCTCCCCATACGGAAAGTCTTGGTGCTGAGAACCTGAGAGAAATCGAAGCGATCCTCCCGTTCTGCGCGGCATTGATCACTTCCCGGACACCACAATTCCTTCAGATCCTCCGATATGGCGACGTTATTGGCGGCGGTGTTCAGATCCAGCAGCAGGTCGGTGGATTCCGGGACGTAGATCCCGTTTCTGATGGCGCTCACCATACGGAGCAGCCCGGTGTGCGCGGCCTCCAGGATCCGACCTTCATCAAAATCCTTCACCGCCCCGGCCCTTCTCCGGTCCTCCGCTTTGTACTCACAGCTGTCCTGACGCAACTTATGGAGCTCCTGGTTGTCGGATTTCATCCATCGGGAAAATTTCAGGGGGTCGGGAAAATTGTACAAGTCGGATAACCGGCCGGTCTTCCCGGACAATTCCCTCTGCGTTTTTTCCAGATGCCGGATCCGATCGGACACAGAGAGGGAGATTTGTTTCTCCTGCACTGCAATGTCCTCCAGGATTTTCCTCTCCAGGTCCTCCTGCTGCTCCCTGAGATTCCCAAACAAAGCCGAGATTCTGTCCGTCACATCGGCCGCCCTTTCCTGCAGATTCGTCTCCCGAAGGCCTCGGAGTCGTTTCTGGATCTCCTCGCTTTCCGAAGACAAAATCTCCAAGAAGTATTCCAGCTTCTTCTTGCTCCTGTGGAATTCCTCATGGAAGTGAAGCACTTGGTGGGCTTTGTGCTCCTCCAGGTGACACTTCAGGCAGATGCAGAGCTCGTCCTCGCAGCAGTACAGATCCAGGATCTTCTGGTGAGTGGGACACTTGTAGTCCTGGAAGGAATTGGTGGGTTTTGTCAGGATGTGTTCCGGTGATTTGGTGTGGACCTGCAGGTGATCGGCACACAGGGAAGCTTCGCAGTGCAGACAGGACTGGAGAGCCGGAACCGGGGAGCCGATGCAATGGGTGCAGAGGATCTCCGTTGTCTCCGGATTCTCTTCAGTAACAGCATCGGATTCCAATGTGACCTCCGCACTGACCTCTGCAATGACCTCCACCCTGGCCTCCGCTCTGACCTCCGCCCTGGCCTCGATCTCCAGATATGGCCGCCTGCTTGCCATGGCAGGAAACACATTCTCACACACAGGACAGGTGTCACCGGCGGTCATTTCCTGGCCCCCACACAGCTTCACAAAACATTCCGGACAGAAGGTGTGTCCGCAGCCGAAGACGATCAGATCGGAGGAATTCTCCACACACGAGGAGCAGCTGAGATCTTGGCTGAGGTCTGAAGTCGCCATGATGGCCGGTCGGGGCTCTAAGCGGCGGAGGTATTTATGCTGCAACAAGGAAACTGGCCGGGCAACATTTCTGGGGAGGCGTCTGAGAAGTCAGCTCATCCATGACAACTCTGACAAAGATTTGCATAAATCACCTGGTGAATGGCAGATAGGAAGACAGCTCTGTGTGTATAACACATTGAACACGTGAACATTGCTCATTGTCGGCCCTTAGCAATCACTTTACAGCAGAGCTCAGAGTGGGAAAAGAAGAAGCAGCACAATAAGCCAATCACAAGTGATGCAGTGCAACTAGAGTGCTCACAGGAGGAGACAGCAGAGTGACCCAAGGCATTAGGCTTCTTCCAATGGGGGAGGGACAAGGACATGAATGTTACAGAGCTGTTGCATACTAAGCAGCTCTGCTGAGTAACAGAGCTGTGTAAATCTCAGGACTGGATGGGCAGAAATGCACAGTAAGTCGGCACTGTGCCCCCTCCCCTCCCCCCCCCAGGGTTCCATTCCATGTGTTCAGCTCTGACATTTTGTGCGATTTCATTTTTTTTTTTTTTTTTTTTTTTTTACCCTTTGAAAGGAAATTTTAGATTTTAAATGCCAGAGGGCAGCTGAAGGAATTTCCCCTTTGTAGCTATTGGAGGTATGAGGAAGAAGCGTCAGCTCCAGGCAGGTGTGTGAAGGTGCGGCTGGGTCAGGTGACAGAAGTGGGGGGGGGGGGGTCGGCCATGTTAGGCCGCACTTACCATAAGGACCCATGGTACAGAATGAGCTCAGCACTGCGCCCTCCACCACACTGGGCATGACTGCTGTGCCCCCCCCCCGGGTACAGCTTACACCTTCAGATGCCCAGCTAGTTTTCAGCTATATTGTGAATAAACATGGCGCCTGCCACCTTGTAACAGGTCACAATCTATAGAAATAGAATTACTTTTCTTAACTTTTCAGTGACTGGGATAATGTCATCAGTCTGCTGCAGGCAGGAGGAGGCATTTTCTCAGTCTCTCCCCCCATCCTCGTCACATGGTTGCATCAGGGGCTGATCTGTGCAGGGCATTTGTAAAAAGAAGCTGCACAGACACCGGGACTTACATAATGGGGTCACCTCTGAGCTGCATCTCAGTCCAGGAAGTTAATGGGGACCCCTGATGATGCCTGAACAAAGATGGTGATGTCCTTCTTGAGGGAAAAGCTGAACCATGAAATCCATAGAAAACAAAATTACTTTGTGAGGATGGCACATTTAGATCCTTGTGGGCAGTCATAGGTTTCAGCTGATTTATCCAGCCAGTCAGGTGTAAGGTAGGAGGAGCCTTGGGGTCCTCCCCTGAGGAGCAGGCTGTGTGACTACTCATCTTTCATTCCACAATGGGAGAGCGTTGGCCATAGTGGCCCCATTCAGGGCCCATTCCATGTTTATCTTCCATCCACTCCTCATTTATCCGATAAAAGGTTTTATTTTAGTTTTGCGTGGAGGGGATACGACCTCTGTCTGCTCTTTATTTCTGTCCTGATGATGGAGGAAGAGGAAATCCAACATTGTGAAGTTGTCACCAGAACATGAATAGAGGGGAAATCTTCCACTTGGGATATTTATTCACTTACTGTTGTGTTTTTGCTAGCTCTTGCCCTTCAGCCAATACTCTCTTCACTTCTGGCACTGAGTGAATGATTCACTTGCAGCATTTCATCCACTTTTACTGTATTCTGGATTTTGTTGACCATTACCGCCATCTAGTGGTGATCTTTGAGAACACAGTTAGGGTTTATTACACCTGCTGAAAGATTTATAACCCCGCTCAGTCAGTGCTGTGATTCCGGTACTCCTGCCATACAGCACTGCCAGGTTCCGGATCTCCCTGAATCAAACATGGCAGGAATTCTGGGTAAAATGAAAAGTGGCATCTGGTATGTAAAGCATTCTAATTTATTCTGCAGGCAGATTTATTTCTGGGGGTGGGGGTTGTATCTATATCTGGGGGGTTATATCTAT
>NC_092860.1:735919-738507 GCF_032062135.1 Pyxicephalus adspersus
TATATCTGGGGGGATTTATTTATATCTGAGGGGGTATCTATATCTGAGGGGGTATTTATATCTGGGGGGGCTGTAGGGATTGGTTGTGATTTCAGACACAAATAAACCAAGACAGCGGAATTGTTTCGCCTTTCTTGTATTTCTCGGGTTGTACACATCCACATATTTCAGGTTCCCAGATGTGAATCTTATGGAATCTGACATAAAACACGATACATGTCCCCAAACATTCACCGATTCCTCACGTGTACACGCTCTATTCACATACAATGCCAGCAAAGAGTACCGGTCACCTTCATGATGATTCCTCATGACATTCACATAGCTCATCCCTGATTCACCATTATATTTCATCTGAATATTTATTACAAATTACAGCACTGACAATCAAAGAGGTCTATTTATAAATGTTTCCACCCAAGATTCACCCAAATAGTAACAAAATTCACTCATTAGATTACGTTAATAAACCATAAATAAAAGTTGATTCACACGTTTTCCAAATAAATCCAATGTGAGGAATCTGTGAATTTTGGGATGAATCTTTATACGCAGACCCCCCATGGAAGGTTTGTTGCTGGTTGGGAAGATTCCCCGGAGAGGCTCCCAATCACCCGCTGCAGATCAGCAGTGAACGCCGAGGTAATTTCTATTGTATTTATTATTTTTTATTTATACTTTTTTTTCCGTTGTTAGCATAAATCAAATCCTAAAATATTTTTAATGAATAAAGTTTCATCAAATAATAGCCAAACTCCCAGCAGAGCATGCTGGGAGTTGTAGTTGTTTGATGAAAGTTGTCCGATTACTGGCTACCATTATGTCGGACCTTTTATCTCTATTTATAACGTTCAGTACTCAGATACACGCAGCATATGCCCAAAGCACCAACATTGGGGCTGATTTATTAAAGACCATCATGGGAGAACCTGGGTGATCCAGCAAACCTGGAATGAATGTCTTAGAAATGGTTTGCTATTAGTTGGCAAATGTTTTCAATCCTGCAGCAGGTTTGCTGGATCACCCAGGTTCTCCCATGCCTTGGAGATCTTTAATAAATGGGGCCCATTGCTGTGTGATAATAGAACACAATGACAGCCGGGTTTGTATCAATGTGTAGGATTTCAGCAGGATTGTCAGTTGGCTCCTCCATACCAGCATTGTCACATTCACTTCTCCTCCTCCACAAAATGTTTCTCTTTCACACCAGTGGCCACCACAGCAAAGAATAATTCCGGCAGGAAGGTTCGGATGTAAATGGCGGCTTTGGGAATGGGATTGGCCATGAAGACTTCCTGTTTGCGCCTGCTGACCGTGCGCAAAACTTCCTCCGCCACTTCCACGGGGTGCACGCCATAGGAGAGCTTCCTGAAAAAGACTGAGACCGGGAAACCTATCAAAGATGAGAGGCGCTGGTTGGACAATCAGCAGGCGTTGTGTTCACACCCCCAAAATCCACCAATAATACCCATCATGTCCCCGGGACCCTGATTTACCCAAATTGGGACTCCTAGCACCCCCTCCCCCATTCCCAGATACACTCAAAGTCAGCAATGCAAAACTTTTTCTACTGATTACATTAATTTTTTCGAAAACCGTGATCACCCCTAACCATCATCCCTCTCAGTGGCAGATGGGACCTTCTTTTTGGGGACCCCCACAGCCCTCACCTGGATTGGACTCATCAGATATTTACTGGCCAGGTCCAGCTAGGTGGATGCCTGGGGGCTTCTAAATCTCCATAATAAACATCTATGGACGTCTTTACAGCTTCACACCAATGTGTTGTAGACGGGAAAGGGCCAATTGAATGGACGGGCTTAAGGGTCTGGTCATCTAAGGGTAATGTCCGAAATATAAGTGGCCCCTGAGCTGACCCCTGAGTACCCTTCTATAATGATATCTCCTCCTTGGCCATATTTCCCAACTTGTGTGTTCCTGCCCACTATGCAGTGTTCCCACTTTTCTTTTTTTTTGCCCAACTTTTGTGTTCCTTCTTTTCCTGTTCATTGCATCAATAATTTGAATTTACCCCCAGCAGGGGTTGCAGGGAGCGCACATTGTGAATGCAGCAGGTGTGTACAGGGATTTAGCAATTGTTCAGGGACCAGAAAACCAGGCGACTGTCCAGTGTGAAGAGGTCATAGAGGTCGGCATAGTCCCTATCTGACCCCTCCAGACTGTGATAGACACAGCAGGTGCTGCCTTAAGTTCCCTGGAAGTGATGGGTAGTAAACAGCTCCACTGCTACTGTCAGAGCTATTAACAATTACCAGAAGTTCAGAATGGCACAAGAGCTTCACAATAAAAGGTTAGACCAAGGTGAATGGTTCCCTCTATTCATACAGATTTCAGCAGCTGGGAGTGGATCTCCAGGCAATTCAAAAAGATCTACACAATAAAACAGGGTGCTCTAGGATCTCCACAACCTCCACAGGTCCTGCAAGATCTCCACCGGGAAGTCTCCACAACCTCCACAGAGCCCCCTGGGACCTCCACAGGGCCCACGGGGATCTCCACAACCTCCACAGGGCCCACGGGGATCTCCACAACCTCCACAGGGCCCACGGGGATCTCCACAGGGCCCA
>NC_092860.1:739167-758099 GCF_032062135.1 Pyxicephalus adspersus
CACAACCTCCACAGGGTCCACCAGAACCTCCACAACCTCCACAGAGTCCACCAGAACCTCCACAGAGTCCATCAGGATCTCCACAACCTCCACAGGGTCCATCAGGATCTCCACAACCTCCACAGGGTCCACCAGGATCTCCACAACCTCCACAGGGTCCACCAGGATCTCCACAATTTCCACAGGGTCCACCAGAACCTCCACAGAGTCCACCAGAACCTCCACAGAGTCCACCAGAACCCCCACAGGGTCCACCGGGATCCCCACAACCCCCACAGGGTCCACCAAGATCTTCACAACCTCCACAGGGTCCACCAGGATCTCCACAACCTCCACAGGGTCCACCAGGATCTCCACAACCTCCACAGGGTCCACCGGGATCTCCACAACCCCCACAATGTCCACCAGGATCTCTACAACCCCCACAGGGTCCACCAGGATCTCCACAACCTTCATATTGTCCTACAGGATCTTCATAATCTTCTCACTGACTTCCAATATCTTCAAAACCTCCATAGGGTTCTCGGGGCTCCACCAAACCTCTATGTAGTCCTCTAGAGATCTCCGATCCTTCACAAATATCTCCAGAAGGTCCATAATATTCACACAAGGTCTCTGCGTCCCCCACTGAGTCCTATGAAATCTCCACAACCAGCTGCTGAAACCTTTTCATGAATGAAGTAAATCCTTTGCTGTGCATGTTTGCCATCCTGAACCCCGGGGCTTTAGGGCCCAAGGGATATTTTCCAGGGCTGGAGGGATTGGGTCAGACCCCAGGAGGAGAGGCAGATGACCTGTTACTGTCATTCATTGTTGCAATTTTTCACCCAACAAATAATTCATCAGCAACAGCAACTGTAATATTACAAAATGTTGGCGGCTCCATCCCTGCGGTGAATCCCTATAATCATCACAAGGAATTCACCATTCACCTGACAACCAAAATGAATGGGAAGTCACCAGAAAGACTCCTCTCCACCCTTCTACCTCCACAATGTCCCCGAAACACCCCACCTGTGGCCACACTCCCAGAAATACAGGAAATGATAGGACAAGAAATCTTACACTTCCATATGGAGGCCTCCCAGTTCCCGGGCTGTGGCTGGACGTGGTACGATCGGATGAAAGTGGGACTCACAGTGCTAACAAACACATCGAACTCCTCGACCTCTGCGCGGAGACAATCGAAGAATCCTTGGATAGCATGCTTAGAGGCGGCATCTGTGCAGAGACATAAAGATAGTTACTAGCAGAGTCCTCCAGCAGAGCAGAGTATTTCAGGAGAGGAGAGTTATAGAGGAAGGAGCAGAGTCCTCCAGCAGGGCAGAGTATTTCAGGAGAGGAGAGTTATAGAGGAAGGAGCAGAGTCCTCCAGCAGGGCAGAGTATTTCAGGAGAGGAGAGTATAGAGGAAGGAGCAGAGTCCTCCCGCAGAGTATTTTAGGAGAGGAGTTCTTATGATTTTCATACTTCCTGTCCCCCATTGGTACTCACAGGCGGCTCGGAATGGGACCCCGAGTTTGCCCTGTATATTGTTGACTAGGACGATCTGGCCGGTTCTCCTGGAAATCATATGTGGCAGAATGGCTGGGATGATAAGAGAAAACAATATGTTGGTATCTCTGATCACATCTATGGTATGGGATGAATAAATGAGTGAATCTGACCTTTGATTAGGGTGATGGGACCGAAGTAGTTGGCGTCCATGATCTTCTTGTCTAGTTCCAGCGTCACGCTCTGTGCCGGGCCCTTGATCTTCATGCTGGCGTTATTTATCAATACGTCTACGCAGCCATAGGAGTCCAGAATCTCCTTCCCGATGGCCTCAATGTCACTGACGTCACTGATATCCAGCAGAACCAGCTTGGGTGTGAAGGTCTGGCAGTCACATATTACAGGTCAGTATATTAATGACATTCCTCTGTGAGCAGCAAAGCATTCTGGGTGGTTGTATCACCCGGCCATTTATTAGAAATAATTCCATTCCTGATCATTTTATACATTTATTAGTGATGCGGATTTCACATAAATCCCCCGAGATATCAGCTGTGACCATTGGGGGACATCGCCAACAGCGGGTCCCTTTGCACAACTGACCTGGGCCCCTCATAGTCAGGGCCATTGTGGGGACCCCTGTGTACTGAGGAGGGTCCGGGGCCCTCATGCAGTGGCACACTTTGCACCTCCCTATGTCTACCCGACCAAAATGTCTGATGTATTCTCTCCCTGTCATTGCACCACATTGACCCGGATTCCTTACCGTGCTTGGATCAGCAACGCTTATCAATGCGTCATGTAACGCTTCCAGCTTCTCCCATGTTTTCCCACAAAGGACCAGCCGCGATCCGGACGCATGGAACACCCGGGAACATTCTGCAGAACAACACTAGTGAAAGTCCAATTATTGGTTCATCTCTGGGTTGGATTATACTTATTATTCACTCGTTTTTACCTGGATTTATTCTATTTTGGACAAAGCTGCAAAGGGTTTAAACCTCTTCTACATTTTCAGTAATTTTACTAATTGGGGAATATTGCTGGAAATTGACTTCTTCTGGCCCAATAATTGAATTCCTTTCCTCTTATACTGGAGGAAAGGAAAGCTTGTGGGGGCAGTGACAAGGGAGAAGAGAACTCCCCTGTCACCATCCACAGATCTCCTCCGTATAGGTCCCCCCTCTGCCCCAGGATCTCCCAATCAAATTGTCTGGCTGTTATGACATCACAGGGGATAAATATTATAATTACTGCCGATTGCTTTATGATTTAAATATTTTAAAATAAGGTTTAATGGACCTTGATGGGGGGAGAGGGGGGGTTTGACCAAAGACTAATTCTGGAGTTCAGCTATAATATGATGATGGGGGCACTGTGAACTTTTTATAACACATGAATCTAAATGGGCACCACAGTGGCTCAGTAGTTAGCACTCCGGCCTTTGGAGTGCTGGGTTCCGGGTTTGAACCTCGGCCAGGACACTATCTGCATGGAGTTTGCAGGTTCTCCCCGTGTTGTCTTGGTTTCCTCCAGTTGCAGTTAGGGTAATTGGCTTGCACCCCAAATTGTCCTTAGACTGTACCAATGACATATGACTATAGGAGGGAATCTAGGGACAGTTAGTCACATGACTATGGACTTTGTACAGCACTACATAATATGTCGGCACTATATAAATACTGTGTTATAAATCTGGAGTTTTATTTTATTCCATCTTATTAATATTATTTTGCTTACAATGTTCTGGTTTTGGTGCTTTCCTTCACTCTTCATCCAATACACCTGCAAGAGCCATTGCCTCCACTACAACTCCAGACTGATAATACATACTGCTATGGGGCCCCAGGGCCCCACAACTTTCATCTCCTTCTAGCAGTAAAATATGACAGGGGGTCTGTCGGCTATAGGAGAGGCTGGAGAGAATACACTTCCATCAGTGAAGCTGGGTGATCCAGCAAACCTGGAATGGTTCTGGTTGAGAGTTGATAGCTATTGACTTTTAAGACATACATTCCAGGTTTGCTGGATCACGCAGCTTCACTGATGGAAGAGTATTCTCTCCAGCCATGGCCAATCAGCATAATCAAAGCCTGACCAGGCCACTCAGCAATGCGGGAACCTGCCAGAAGGGCCAATGCAGAATATTGGGGTCAGTGTGACCCCCCAATGGGCTGCTCATCAATAAATCCTCCCCCGGAGGCAGGGTGTCCCTTTATTACGGGAAAACGAAAAGACAAATAAATAAGAGAAAAGGAAACTGACCTTTCCCCAGACCGGAGATGGCATCGGTAATGACAACCACTTTATTCTTCAATGCCGAGCGCGACATCAACCGCACAACTTCCCGATAGATATAAATGATTCCGCTGATTCCCAGGATGAGCAACGGCAAAATCAGAAATGTCAGGAACCCCATATCTGCCGGGGGAGGGGAGAGATCAATAAATATCAATTATTCAATCCGGGGAAATCCCGGGACATACAGATCGATAGAAGTGTGGATTATTGATTAATTGATATGCAGATATTGATGGATCAGTGTGCAGATTATTGATCCGGTTGGCTCGGAATGATCTGCAGGAAGCTCCGGCTATAATATCGCTCTTACAGTTGCATTATCCCCGCACACACACAATCGATGGTCTCGGTGAAATCTGTGGACTTACCTGTAGATTTTTGCTCCTTTTTCCGGGAAGGTTGGGAAGCGTTGGGAGAGCTCGGATTGTCTCGGTGCCCTCCGGGATGTCAGTGTCTCTCTCTCTGGGATATTAATAGAGCTCAGCTGTGGGAATCGGGTAATTTTGGCCCCTCGGAGGGTCGAGTTTCAAATGACTTTCTGCAGCTCGGCATGACCCCAGCTTTCCTCCCACAATCCCTGCAAAGGAAAATCACTGCTGACATCAGAAGGCAAATTGTGGATTTGTTGGGATTTGACAGATGATGGGACTCCATGGGACATTTACCAACCTCCCCCTGGAGTAATGCTGCATGGGTTGATATTGCTGCCTTTTTGCTGTTCCATATTTCCATATACAAATACATTAGCTGTATTGGCGGGGGTCTCAGCGGCATGGGGAGAATATTGTTTTATAGCACAGAGAGAGGAGCAGCCATATTCAGTCACAAGTTGGTAAAGGATTAAACTCAGGGAAACTCAATCAGAGAGGGGCGGAGAACAGGGCTCCCCGACCGAGAAGGGTAACTCTAGACACCTGACAATATTAACTATATCTGCAGGAAGTTTCCATACAGCAGCATATGGAGTTCATCTCGGGGCCCCAGGGCCCCCACAGCTTCCAGCGCCCCCAGCCCGGCCAGAACCCGATTGTTTGGATGCTTCACTGGGGAAATCAATGTCAGTGATTCTGTATTTAGTTTTATTTCATTGTTCTGATGATTTGCGGACACCCACGTGTCACAGAAATAGATTTAGCGCAGAATGTGGAGGAGGACGCCGCAGGGATTCTGCCATTTAGAATGTTCTGTACACTTCCACAAACCTCTCAAACAAATCCGATTTCCTCCATATTTGTAATGTAACAACAGAGGCCGAATATAAATAGCAACAAATCATCCCAGAACAATATGCAAATAATAAGTAATTACCCCACAGCACCCCCGTCCTGGATTCAGTTACTGCTCACTATCTGCATGGAGTTTGTATGCTCCCCCTATAGTTGGAATGGAATGGAGCCATGTGAGCTCTCTGCACAGATATATCAGAGCTGTCCAAATCCAGTCCTCGGGGGCCGGACCCGGATCCGCTCACATTTCTGGTACTGAATGTCATTATTAAAGGAGATTTACAAAGAGACAAAATTCAACTCTGTCCAATCCCAGCCAGGGTGTGGCCCTCAAGCGCAGGAGTTGGCCAGCCCTGTAATGCGGGGCCACATTCCCTGTACACCCTCACCATCCATGCAGCATTCAATCTCTCACTGCTCTGCTCCTCAGTGCTGCCCCTCCCCCACCATCTCTGTCTCCTCTGGGCATAGGACACAAACAGAGCATAGGGAACCCAAAGGGTATAAGACACACAAAGGGCACGGGGCACACACGGGGCATGGGGCACACACGGGGCATGGGGCACACACAGGGCATAAGACACACACAACACATGGGTGACACGCAGTCAAAGCACACAGAGGGTACACAGGGCAGACACAGGGGATACATAACGGGACACACAGTACATGGGACACATATATTATACAGGGCACACACAGGACATACACAATCAGAGCACATACAGTATATGGGACACAGTACACAGGGCAAACACAGAACACTAAGTATACACAATCAGAGCAAACACAACACACGGGTCACACAGTCAAAGGACACACACAGAGCACCCACAAAGTACACATGGCAATCAATTGTCAGATATTAGATATATTATACAGGAAGTGACATCACTGCTCTTCAGATATATGTTCTATAATATACAGGAAGTGACATCACTGCTCCCTAGAAATAAATTTTGTTTTATACAGAGGTGACATCACCACTTCTCAGATATAGGAACATTGAACGTATATAGTAGGGTAAATTATAAATTATACATACTATGCTGTACATACAATAGGTTAGATTATATTATATATTACTCTATACATACAATAGGGTGGATTATATTATATATTACACTATACATACAATAGGGTAGATTATATTATATATTACTACATACAATAGGGTAGATTATATTATATATTACTCTGTACATACAATAGGCTGCACTGTGGCCGATCCTGCACGCTGATTGGTCGCAGGGATGCTGCGGTTGGTCCATTCTGCATTATGCTGCCTCTGTACAGATCGGTGCTGGGAGGATCCATTGCCAGCAATAGCTCAGCCATCACACCCGGGGACACTGCAGCTGCACAACAATGACACGGAGGCACCAGCGACATTCCTGAAGCCCAATTACCCCTCCTAATCCCATACTGGACCCATGGACCTCACAGCACCGAACCACCAGAGATAAACCCCAGGTGAGCCATCTATATGGGACTGCGACATAGAGCCAGGGCCCCCTATAGCTGTGTGAATGTGTGTGTGAATGTTGTGTATTCATCTGTGTACAGTATGCATACATTGTATAAATATGTGATGAGATCTGATTATCAGTGGGTACAGAAGCGGGTACAGCAGCAGGTACAGAAGCGGGTACAGCAGCAGGTACAGAAACTTGGAGGCGGATATAATAGTAACGATAGAATATTGATAGATTGCATTCCATGGTTGGGCTCCTGGCAGAAATGTCGATGAGCACTGAATGCAGCTTTATCTTATAACGGAATAAATCGATTTTCTTATATCTGGGGCCACTTTTTAATTTTTCATTTTGGAGAGTTAGATAATTAGAAGGAAGGTAAAACCCCGCTCTGTTTGGGAACGCTTTGTAAGATTTCTCCTTTATTCCTTTTCTGATGACAAATCTGAATTTTGGATTTTTTAAAATATAATTTCTGATGATACAAGCTTCCCCTTTATTACACTTTGAATGAAATCATTGTAAACTCCAAAACTTGTCCTGTCACCCCCTGCAATGGAGCTAAAAGCCAATCAGGTGTCCTGGGAGGTCACAGTGGGCTCTATCTGGGTTCTGCTGCTCCTTCATTATCCAATCAGCAGGCAGGGTTGGTTGTACTTCCATAAGCTGTGCAGTTTGGATGGAATTATTATCGTCACACTCTGCATTGCTGGAAGTTCATATTGTCCTCTGCATCAGCTACGTATGTGTGTACAGCACCCGCTATTGTCTACATTTGTACTGTGCTACAGAAGATGAAGGCGCTATATAAATGGAGAAAAATAATGACTTGCCTAAGGCAGACACACATAGATGTCATATAAATAATCCAATGAAGATATGATAATGATATAAAATGATATCTCAATGAAGATTTAATAAAAGAACAGGAGAAATTTCTGGGGATATTTCTGACTGTGAGGTCACGCAGCAGCCAATGGGATGACACCGTTGGTGCAGCCAGGTGCAGGGGGATTCCGGGTGAATGTTAATGTTTGTCTGGAGCGAGGCTTTTCCACATCTCATAAATCTCCTTGCAATCGATGAATGTGATTGTGGCCGGAGAATTGTTGGGGGTTTCACCTGCTGCTGTTCCGGAGATCTCACGCTAATCATCTCCTGGGATTATAGGAGGATCCATCTGTTCATTCATACATCGTCCAGTGAGGCGCTGCCATGGCACGGGGGTTGGGAGTTCTTTGTTTACTATGAATTGTAATTTACTGCCCTAAAGAAGAACTCTGGAGAAATATTAGAGATTAGCAGGTTCAGCTCTCTGATGGTTATTATTACGGAGCAGTTTTCTTCTGAAAATGTTCATTTCCTAGCTTCATGAGATCCGATCCTCTGGCTATCCATATCTAGTCTGCGGATCAGAGGCAGCCAGGCAGCATTTTTAGAAATCCTTCTGTTTCCCATGATATTATGAATGCCTGTTTCTTGAATCTGAGGTTTTCTTTATCTTCTACAGGCAGATTCGGGCGGATCTGATGAGAAAAGAAGATTTTTGTTGATCGGAGTCTGTGGCGCCAACGTACAACCATGAGCTTCTCCTCTTTGCTGTCCCGGGGGGCGGCGGACATCTTGGAGGAGCTGCAGGTCCTGACGGCCAGGACGATGGAGAAGGTGGAGGTGACCAAGCAATATGAGGTCATCCGGGAGCTGGGCAAGGGGACGTACGGGAGAGTGGACCTGGTCATCCACAAGGCCAGAGGTGAGGAGTTCTGGGGGAAATGCCTCTTCTCTGGCTGTTATACCGATTGTCTGGCACAAACATTCAGATTATCTGCACGTGAAAGGCGTTATACCAGGGCAGATATTGGTGGGGGATCATGGCGGTCCTCCGCATGTACAATGTGCTGTCCATGACATGTTCTCCCCTTCCGCAGGAACCAAAATGGCTCTGAAGTTCTTGCGGAAGAAGACGACAAAGCAGAAGAGTTTTCTGCAGGAATATTGCATCTCCCGCTACCTCTCCTCCTGCCCATACATCATCGGCATGTACGACATTGCCTTCGAGACCGAAGAGTATTACGCCTTCGCCCAGGAGTATGCCGTAGCCGGAGATCTCTTCGATATTATTCCACCACAGGTCGGTGTCCAGAGACAACAAATGTATTATGTGTTCTGATTTCATACCCATAATGGGAATATGGGCCCAAAGTCTGTGGGCAACTTACCATAACCATCTCTTGTTTGACATTCCATTATCAACCCATTGCCATTCATATGGAAGTATTCCTCCCACTATGGCATTTATTATGGAATTGTCCCTATACCACCCTCCATTTTTCTAGGAAGGCTTTCCAGAAGATTTTGCGTTGTGTCTGTGGGGATTTGCCCCCATTGGTGAGGTCAGGTACTGATGGTGGGGATTTGCCCCCATTGGTGAGGTCAGGTACTGATGGTGGGGATTTGCCCCCAAGGTACTGATAGTGGGGATTTGCCCCCATTGGTGAGGTCAAATACTGATGGTGGGGATTTTCCCCCATTGGTGAGGTCAGGTACTGATAGTGGGGTTTTGCCCCCATTGGTGAGGTCAGGTACTGATAGTGGGAATTTGCCCCCATTGGTGAGGTCATATACTGATGGTGGGGATTTGCCCCCATTGGTGAGTGTCAGGTACTGATGGTGGGGATTTGCCCCTATTTGTGAGGTCAGGTACTGATAGTGGGGATTTGCCCCCATTGGTGAGGTCAGGTACTGATTATGGGAATTTGCCCCCATTGGTGAGGTCAAATACTGATGGTGGGGATTTGCCCCCATTGGTGAGGTCAGGTACTTATAGTGGGGTTTTGCCCCCATTGGTGAGGTCAAGTACTGATAGTGGGGATTTGCCCCCATTGGTGAGGTCAGGTACTGATAGTGGGGATTTGCCCCCATTGGTGAGGTCAGGTACTGATGATGAGGATTTGCCCAATATTGGTGAGGTCAGGTACTGATGGTGGGAAATTGCCCCCATTGGTAAGGTCAGGTACTGATGATGGGAATTTGCCCCCATTGGTGAGGTCATATACTGATGGTGGGGATTTGCCCCCATTGGTGAGATTAGGTACTGATAGTGGGGACTTGCCCCCATTTGTGAGGTCAGGTACTGATGATGGGAATTTGCCCCCTATTGGTGAGGTCAGGTACTGATGGTGGATGAGAAGACCTGGCTCACCACTCCCATTCATCCTAGAGGTGTTCAGTAGGGTGAGTTCAATGCTCTGTACAGGACACTCGAGTTCCTCCTCACCAAACTGGTTACCCCATGTTTTTTTGGAGCTGGCTTTGTACCCCAGGCACAGTCATTGGGTGGTGCTGGGGTAAGTGTTGGGGTTCTGCATACTTTTTGGCCGTATAATAGACTTGATGGTCAGGTGTTGACATGTTTATCTATATTTAATCACAGAAATGTGATATGAAAACTTCCTATGCCACCAGCTCCAGTCCTTCTTGGGGTTTTTCTTTCATTTTAGCAGTGGAATGTCCCACCAGAACCTTTGTAGGCAACAGAACTTTGGATGAAGGGGGTTTGTTACCCCTTTGTTCCACGAATGTCTTGGGGATCTGTAAAGTGATTGCTCATTTTAGGCCTTCTCAAAGGAACCTTTAATCTCACTAATCCAGCATCAGGCGCCTTCACCATCCATCTTCATTACCATCTCTATATATAAATTCTGACTAGCTGGTCCACTAATTCCCAGCCTACACAGGCCCACTGGTCAGCAAGGGTATCCTTCACGGTAATGGTGGGGGGGGGGGTTTGGAAGAAGACTGGGACCAAGCAATGGATGGCGGCCTATGATGGCGTTGGTGTTTTTTTCTTTTTGTGGATATTTTCTTCTCTTTTTTCAGGTTGGACTCTCTGAACACACCACCAAGCGCTGTATCTACCAAGTGGCGCTGGCCTTGGATTATCTACACAACCGTAAGCTTGTCCACCGAGACATCAAACCTGAAAACATCCTCATCTTCGACAAAGAGTGCCGAAAGGTGAAACTCTCTGATTTTGGTATGACCCGGATTGCAGGGACAACCGAGAAGCGTGTGAGCGGGACCATCCCGTACACAGCCCCAGAACTTTGTGAGACTTCCAAGCACAGCGGGTTTGTGGTGGAGTACAGCATCGACGTCTGGGCATTCGGGGTCCTCCTATTCTGTATGATGACCGGAAACTTCCCCTGGGAGAAAGCTTTGCATTTAGACTCTTTCTATTACGAATTCCTACAGTGGCAAAAATACAAAAACACCAATGTGCCGTCTCAATGGCGCCGATTTACGCCCCACGCCCTGAAAATGTTCAGCAAGCTGCTCTCTATTGAGCCGGAGAAGAGGTGCGCCATTAAGGATATTCTCTGGTATTTTGGCAAGAATTGGCTGATCAGCAAGGAGGAGCCACCGACCTCAGATGCAAAAACCAACAACGATGTCTACATCCACGTCAAACCACAAACTCTTCCATTCCTCAATGGCACCGCTCTTGACAGCAATAACTCCGACACCAGCCCCAGTTTATCTTTCTCTTCGTGCAGCAGCTATGAGGATGTTCCAAAAGACAGCAATTCAAACATGTTAGTGTCAGCACCCATTGAAATCTGTGTCTGAAATGCCTCCACTTCTGTTATGGCTGGTTGTAGTCCGGACTGAAGGAACCGCTGACATCATGGACATATCTCTGGACTTGTATTGCCCAGCTCCACACATTACATGGCTGTGTTGGTTGGGCATCTGGAGGGGTGAAACCCCTGGAGGATTTGAGGGAGGGTCAGGCAGAGGGGGTATAAGAAACCACTGGGTGACTCTGACCACTATAATAAAATCAATTCTGGGTAGAGTGATCCTATATTTGTGGTCATTTTCACACCGTCCAGGAACTTAATCAACTTGAGCACAAAGCGCAAATCTTCACCGTTCCAATCATTGCAGCCTCCAGCCAAGAAAGCAAAAATATTTATCAGTGTTATGATGACGTATAAATTGTGTGTTGAGTCATATTTATTTCCTGTGCCGTGCGTCCATTAGTGTGTCCCTGTAAGACATATCATTCCTTTTCACAAATATAATAATTTATTTACGTAGAGATGGCTGATGCGTTTTTCATTTTCTCTTAAATGCAACAAAGATGAATGCAATTTTTCAACTGGTCAAAAAATAATAATAACAATGTGCACTGCATGCAGAAAGGGTTCGGCCTCCAACCTGGAACTGAGACTCTTCCTGTGAAGTCAGGTAAAACTCCTCAGGAGTCAGCAGGTGCCATGATGAGAGGACCAGGACGTCCCACCGGAGTGATTGCCTTGGGCTGTGACCACCAAATATATCAGAATTACAATACTGGTATTCTTTGGACCTGTCTAGTGTCACCAGGGGCAAACATTGGGAGGTATAAAGTGTGCCATTGCACAAGAGACATGTATGCTCTTCAGGCCACTCATGGGGGCCCCAAGCAGTGGCAGACATATTCATTAGTTGGCCCTTGTGCAGAACTGATGTGGGGTCCACTTTGACATCCATGTGCATTCTTTAGGCACTGCCTACCTGTATACCTATTGCCCCCACCCATTGACTGACGCAGAAGAACAACTGCAAGTAGGAAATCTGGATGGGTAAATATGTCAATCCATCCTACCCATCCAATTTTACCTGCAGATGTGATCGAGTGTCATTGAAGAAAAGCATGGAAACAAGTGTTCCTCCGCTCAGCTGCTTTGCCCGGATCCCGCTGTCAGCGTGGCTGAGATCTTCCCACAAGTCTGGCATCGGCAAGAGGGACACACATATAAATATATACATATAGGGATTTATTCTCACTTTGGGGTGCCATTTCAAAACCAAGTGCCACCGAGAGCTCTAAATTACACATCCAATTTAGTGACCCCCAGGGGCCACTTACATGGCAAGGAGCATTGAGGTGGGGCTTATATTTGGGGATTTTTAGTACACCCCCCATTCCAGAGAAATTGGGGTTCAAATTAGAGAAGCAGACAGAATAGTGTAGTATGACTGTGATTTGTGCTTTGTGACAGGAAAGTATAAATTTAGGGCCCCTTTCCAATGCTCCTAATATGTAAGCAAGCTCATTGTTCACAAATGATTCACCTTTTGACTGAAATTGTGGGAACTAACCGCTATCAGGGTCCCCTGCGTACCCCTAAACTTTCAAATCATTACGACCAATGGTTTAGGAGATTTGAAGGTTTGTACACAGAGAGAAGCAGAATCTGACAAGCAGCCCTCACATACACAGCTATCGCACTGCTATGGATGACGTCATTGTACACGCCCCATCGGTATTATACACGCCCCCTCGGTATTATACACGCCCACTGGAGTAACACCATTTGAGGGGGAAGCTCTCTGGGCTGTGTGGCCCTGGTTAGCTGATGTCCTGGGGCCCTTCTGCAGCTACACATGGGTAGGTTTGCCCCTGGCCCAGTTCAGAACTCCACAGGGGCTCACTATTGTCCCCCCTGAGTCTCCCCTGTACCCCAAGTACTGATTATATATATATAGTGTTGTTTCAGGGACTCTCGGCCTCCAGTCTGGTCTGTGTGTTGTCACCCCTCAGAGGTCACAGTATGACAAGAAATATTAGCACAGGGCAGTCTCTGCATAGAGCTGTGTTCTAATAGAGATCACAGAACACTCAATCTGTCACTGACAGAAACTGCCACCATCCAATCATATTGTGCCACCTGTCATAGTGGGTGTGTACCATGACATCATTGGTAGCATAATATGATAGCAATGTGTGTAAACCTGCCTGTCATATTCTGCTGCCTGATAACTCACTGTGTCCTTTACATTTCCAGATGGTTCAACAGACCTGAAAATGACAAATGACAGTGTACCCTTACAGCTATTGCTACTCAAAATTTCATGGTATTTCAACGGTAATGTGCTGCCCTGTCACACCTAACTTTCATATGCCTCCAATTTCCCCAACTCCACCTCAGAAAGTTACAGCCAATCACAGAACCCCTTTTATACACCAACCAATCCCATGGCTGTTAGGGTCTTTCCGATTGGCTGGCAGAGATTTTAATGTAATCCGGCCTACCAACCTGTAACAGGTGACAATACCAGGATGGTCAGTGATGTATCATAGTCACAAATGGAGGCAACCCTGACTGAGGTCTGAAATGGGGGCGAAGTGGGTGGGTCTGTCACTCAAAATTGTCTGCACTGGGGTTTGCCCCCAAGGCCGTACTGAGGTCTATTTAACTAAACCCCATTTCACCACACCCAATATTCAGTGCTGTGTAGCTATTCACACTTTTTGCAGCCAGGTGAAAACTACAGGGTCTAGTTTGCTAGAAAGGTGCAAGTGAAAGATCCAGCTCCATTTGCAGTTTTCTCCATTGCTGTCCAGTCCATACCATCAATTTAGCAATGATAGAAATGTTAGACATGGGGGGGAAAGAAACAGAAACTTCACCCAGTATGGGGTCCAGGGACGTCTGCTGGTGGCCCTCCTAGCATTTCTACAATGGTGATTGGCACGATAGTACCCTATAGGTCTTTATTTTGCTTGTCTCTGTGTAACTGGAAATTATTGCTGTGATTTCACTTGGTTAACAATCACAAAACCAATGATTTCTATTAGCTGCAGTCTGCCGCTGTATATTTTTTACATCCTATCTACTCCACAAATCTAATTTGAAATCCATTTCTGCTTCTAGCTTGTTATTCTTCTGAATCTGAAAAGATTGTGCTCCACGGAGCAAAGCATGGAGCTCAGCTAATGTAATATAGTAGGCCTTGGTCGGGACAATAAAATGCTGAGTCATGTAGTCCTCCAGCAGTGGGTGGGGTCAACAGACATCATAACAGGAAGTGACATCATAGCAGTAAGCGGCTAACCAGTCATGTGACCCAGCCAAGCTTTCTCCAGCATTGGTCCAATAACAAAGCAGCCCAAGAGCTTTCTGACAGTTAGTGGGCAGACTATAGAAGCACAGAGAAATGCTGGGACTTGTAGTCCCCCAGTAGCACTCTATGATACAGTTCTCCCCCTTGCCCGCGATCTTATCGCCCGGTTATCCTCTTTCAAATAGTGTAGTTGGAATGCTGGGATTTGTAGTCCCCCAGTAGCACTCTATGATGTAAGCTGCCATTACTTGTGCATTTTTATTAGCTGGCAATATGCGTGTTATGACCAATGGGTTATCTAGCGATCCCCCTCATCTCCCATTCACTTTATAATTAACCAGTAAACCCCCAATTCTCAAAAGAATTGTAAATCCAAGACTGCTGAATGTTTTGTTTTGGAACGTTTACATGTCACCATGACAACTTTTACACGTCACCGTGACAACGTTTACACGTCACCATGACAACTGTTTCCATGTCACCATGACAACTGTTTCAGCAGCGGTGGCGTGCACGCTTTGGATGGCGGTGTTCACGTTGCGGGTGGCGGTTGTGGTGCGCGCGTGCAGGTTGGGTCCGTGCATAATGACATCCTTGGCTTTGTATATAGGATGGCATCTTACACAGCCAATCATATAATGAGAAAGGCTTGGATGCCATTGAAGCCCACTATACCCCATAGCTAATAATGGAAAGGATTGAAGCTTTCTGAAACACGCCTTGGTCTGACACCCTTTTAATGCATCACAAAAACCCCACAAGTTTCATTTAACCCCTCCCTCCCACACACACTATAAGAAATCCACAACGCCCCCCCAATTTGATCCCTGAATGCCAATCTAATTATAAGAACACCAGAAGAAGGTTTTTATAGATTTTTTTTTATTCTCAAACAACTTTTCGATAAACTTTGACCTAAAACTCTTTGTTATGTTCAGTAGAAAAATACAACAATCTGTATGTTTATAATAAAAAACCTGAATCATCTAAAAATTACAAAATATTCTTCTTTATAAAGTACAATGAGAAATAAAAAAGACACACAGCATAAATCTGCTCTCAGAAAACATAAAGTGCAAAGTAGGAAAGTCAGTTTGCTTTTTATTTACATGTAAACATTTATCAGGGACATGGGGGGGGGGGGTTCTTTTAGTGTAAAATAAAGGCAAAAACAAAAGTCTTAAACGTTCTATAAAAAACGTATAAAACGTTCTAGTTTCTTCTGAAACTTCTGGAGTTCTAGGCAAGAGGCCTCCAAAATCTTTGTAAGCATCCAACCCTGGGGGGGGGGGGCATTTGAATATTTGACACTTTTTGTTAAGTATTGCACGTCAGTACAAACATACAACAATCTGCATATTTATATTAGACAACCGAGTCTCCTAAAAAGACAAAATATTCTTTATAAAGTACAACCACGGATATAAAAACTTTTGTCGTGTTAAAACATTTATACATCTTAGAGAAAAAAAAAGGAAAATTAAAAAAAGTATAAAAAGGTGCAACAGAAGAAAGTAAATTCCCCTTTTTCTACCGTCACAAATAACCCGAGGCGGGGGATGAGAGATCTTCCTACCTTCTGGGGTAAACCAATAAGACAAAAACAATAAAAGTTATAGAAAACTTTTTGGTTTGAACCGTGTACCAGGAAATCACCTCCAGAAACGAAGTGAGTGAAGGAGGACGGTCACATGTGCTTCTACAACCAATGAACAAAGGCGCCATGCGGCAGGAAGATGTGGAGGTAGAATTATCATTTTCAAAGAAAAGAATGTCAAGTTTCATAACTTTGTACAGAGGAGGAGGCCCCCTTTAACTTTGTGAACATAAACTGGAATGGAGGAGAGGGAGAGTGCAAATTTTCATGTGCAACGGATGCCAACATACAATAGTGACATGTAGAGGGGGGATGGGCGAGCAGCTTGCATTATTACTCTGCATGGATGGGTTTAGCCGGCCCGGAGTGGTACCCCGGGCAGGATGCTGTGTACGGCACAGTGGTGGTGAAATAATTCCAGCTTCCTGCCTGAACATTGCCGTTGTCTGGAGCATAGACGTAAGAATGGCTGCACATGTAACTGAAATACGATGAATTGTAGCTGGTGTAATTCACGCTGAACATTTGGCAGCTTTGCATTGCAGGGTGGATGCACTGCACGTTGGGCACTGCATGGGCCACAGGCATTGAGGAGTTGCCGTTGCCATACACCGGATACACATAGTGTTTGCTGACCTGCGGTGGACGATCATGGACAGCAATGTGCACAGGAGAGGTCTGCGTGACCTTATTGTGAGTGTTGGAGTTCTTTCTGGTGGAACTGACCCCGGGGGCAGAAGGTGATGTGCCAGGTTTGCCATTCGGAGGTGAGGGAGAGCTGGACACTGCAGTGGTGTTGTCACCAGTCGGCGTAGGACTCTCGCCGTCACTTGTTGGCTCGGGGGGCTGAGCCCAGCTGTCACACGTCGGAGCGGAGGCCGGACCCTTCTGATGGTTCCCCTCGGCTTTCATGTAGAGGAACGAGCTGTTCAGATCATACAACACATGGATCTTCTGGCTCCCCTCGATCCTATAGGAGACTTCATTGGGATCGATCCACAGGATGATGTCAGGGGGGAGGAGGCGCTGTATATCCACCATGCTCAGGCCGCTTATGTTGGCAGCCTTCTGTACAATGACATCCATGGGATTCCCAATGTGAATGCAGCGATAGGCAGAGCCGCGGGACGGGTCATCTGGGTACCAATGGCTTTCATACTTCTCCATCAGAAGCTTCTCCAGCTCATCCCCGAAGTCGATGGTTCTCTGTCTGGGCAGTCGGTTATACAGAAACGAGATGATATAATTCAGGGCAATCTGAATTTCTAGCTTCATACTGAACTTCAGGCCACGTGAGGACGCCATGGCCGCCATGCTGAGCCATTTACAGATTTTTCTGCAAAAAAAAAAATGTGATCAATAAAATGAAAATCTGACATTGTTACAGAACAGAAGGTATGTGAGGTTTCCTGGCACCCTGCGGACCCTCGGCATGTAACGCTGGGCGGCTGCCTTGGGAGTCCACGGACCAATGCTTGAATGACAATACTGCTCCGATTTACAGACTGTCCAAGAAACGTTGGCACTCAGAAGATGGCAGTGCCAACATGTGAACCCCCTTCTGCCCTCCCTCCCCAGAACCTCGGAGATTGGTGGGGGAACACAGGTGAAGTTATTTATTACAACACACATGGACGGTAACATGGACAATCTTATGACTGCAGTCTGTACAGCAGGGCGGCTCTGTCTACCTGATCCTCTACCAGACAGGACCTGTCTCACTGCAATGCAACTGTCTGTGTATGAACTGTGTATGAGGAGCCACGTGGGATCATTACTATACAAGCTCCTCCCCACCTCATGGCTCATTACCTATGCAAGCCCCTCCCCACCTCATGGCTTATTACATATACAGGCCACGCCTCGACGTGGCTTATACTATATACAGGCTTCTCCTTCACATCCATCATAGAGCTGACCTAGAACCAGCAATCAGCGCCCTCAATGGAAGCCGAACCAGTGAAGCTTCCAAAACTGGATCCGATCAGGACCGAGCAGCCAGAACTGCACGAATTAGGGGCGGGGCTATTATATGGGAGGAGACTGACTGAGCGCGACAAACTCTGAGCGGCTAAGACTGCTGATGGGCCGGAGCAGAGAGAATAAGGGGCGTGGTTTATGTCGGCAAAGGAGGGGACTCATGGAGTGGGCGGGCGAACACGCCTGGGTCTCCACCTTATCACACAAACTTCAGGTTCCGAGGAGATCCCACCGGTCCCGCCACACTGTCCAGGCACTGCTCCTCACCTAGATAACTATGGTACAGCCCGTTACCGCGGTCCCGGTCCATAACCGGCCTCCCCCAGAGATCTCCTGACAGGAATCTGAGGGGCCCCAGAACATGGCGGGAAGCCTTCCATATCACATAGCTACGGTACCCCACATCCCTGACCACTACTGTACGTATCACCTAAGCCAAGAATAATAAGAAGAATAATAAACACCCCGCAGGGCCCCAGATCACACCAACCGACACTCCCCTTCGAGTCTCGGTGCCCGCTTACCTCCTCCCCCAACCGCGGAATCCGGGGTGACCTGGCGGCAGCGCTGCTCACGTGACAGTAGCTGGGACCTGTCAATCATAAAACTTGGCGACCAAGATCTGGAAAGCAATCAAGTACCGTGATTGGTGGAAGTGACAGCTGCCGGCGACCTTTGGGGAGAAAATGGAAGGTGATTGGTTGGCAAAAAATATAAGGAGGAGGAGCCGTCGCTGTTTGGAGGAGGAGCCGTCGCTGTTTACAGGAGGGCTACAGATTCAAGGGGGCGGGATCTATACATACCTAACAGCCATATATGGTCAACACTTCTAAAATGTGTTATAAACAATAACAGGACCCGTCCACGTGGAGGGCAATACACCCGATCAGTGTACAGAATATCTATATACACCCCGATCAGTGTACAGAATATCTATATACACCCCGATCAGTGCACAGAATAT
>NC_092860.1:758403-762958 GCF_032062135.1 Pyxicephalus adspersus
CCCCGATCAGTGTACAGAATATATATATATATATACCCCGATCAGTGCACAGAATATATATATATATACCCCGATCAGTGTACAGAATATATATACACACCACGATCAGTGCAAAGAATATATATACACCCCGATCAGTGTACAGAATATATATACACCCCGATCAGTGTACAGAATATATATATATACCCTGATCAGTGCACAGAATATATATATATACCCTGATCAGCCCACCATGAGGGATATGAACAATAAGAAAATTATTTTCTGGCAATACAACACCGAAGGAGGGTAAATACTTTCACAGGGTGCTGATCTGTATACAGTCACCACGCCGGGAACATACACTCATCTGTAATGTGAAGAAACCATTCCAGATCCCAACATTTTATTTCATGAGATGGAATGGATCTGTCAGCACAGAATATAAGAAACATTTACAGGATATATGGTATAATAATACACAAATCACATAAAATGCTCAATTCACTGGTAAACCTAAAGATAACGGAAAGAAAACGCTTTTCTTACCATAAAGAATCATTTTGAGGTGTGGCCCTTCCCGGTCACGAGGCCGCTGATGTATCGGAGCAACATGGGAGAGTCGCCAAGCTTTATCTCTCCATCCGAACACTTCCGCCTGGAATGAGCAAAAATATTGGCGGTATTGTCAGGTAAACCAAATCTACGCCCACCAATAGGCAGAGGAGAGTGAAAGTATTAACCCAATCAGAGACCATCACCAGGAAATGTAATGGCGGCTGGGACCGGAACCAATAGGACCATTAGATATCCAAGCTCTACTTCATACATTCAATTTGACATTCCCTGGTGGAAATCAATTACTGCCATTGAAATACATTGACCTGGAGGATTCACAGTAGGGAATGTCAAATAGAATGTACAAAGTAGGGCTCCGACACCTTGTCTAACGGTGACATTCTTGGACCAGAACCAATAGGCAAGATATCAGAGCTCTATGTATTTAGAAATGAGGGATCAGCACAACATTTCATGGGAAGGGAGCACAGATCACGGGACTATGGCAGCTACAATAGGGATGTATGACGGCCTTTTTATACCCATTCATCCCCCTTATAGATGTGCACTGACCTGAGAAAGGAAGTTGCTGAGGAAGATGTCCTCGAGGTTGTTCATGGTCCTTGCGACTTCCTGAACCTACAAAGAGAGCACAGAAGAACATATCATTGTTGCCATGAAATCATTGTGGAGATTCCCGCTCTGCGTCTTTCCATGGTCTCCTCTTCCAGCACCGGTTGGATCTTTTGGCGTAGGGGCATCCCCTGCCCTCATCTGCAGACTCTGTGCTCCAGTGCTGGAGGTTCAGCAATATCTTTACTCCACAGCGGTCATCCCAGCAGCCGTGTTCTTCCTTGTAGATGTCTCCAGGTGACACCATGGTCATCCAGGCCTTCTGCAGGTTCACAACCCAACCGTGTGTCCAGCTTGTGGAGTTCAAACTTTACACACCAGAATGAAGCCATTCACACGGAAATCCCTTCTGCTGCACCTAGGTGGACACCGGATCAGGACCACTAGGCACGGACAATGGAGAAGCCTCTGCAGATCATTTCTTCCACTCCTGGGGCTCCGTTTCCTGCTCTTCCTCTTCTATCTGGGATTATTTTCCTTCTGGAGATAGGTCATTGGATAGGTCAGGGACAGAGGAGACATCTTCACATTGCACAATCCTTTATTAATTGGCTGCAAGAATTTAGCATTTGTAAAGTTAGGATCTTACAGAACATTGTGCAGGTTTATCCTGGTTTTATATGAGGAGTCCTCCACATCTGTGCCATAAACATGGGATTGGCGGTTTATGGTAAAACTCCCTCAATAACTTGAAAGCTGTCGGCCTTTTTCCATTTTGCTATAAGAATAAAGAAAGGAAATGCTTTGTACAGACACGAGGGGGCTTTATGTGGAGGGCAACGTCTGCAATCTATATGCAATAAAAAAATGAGGATTTGCTTTTCTTCTTCTGCTCGGTAATAATTCAGCGTTAATGGCTGATCTGGAGCATAGAAATGAAATTGTAGCTGCTAGCGGCCCCTTTTCACACTTCCAGAATTTCTCCTTTGTGCGAATACCTATTGATATATTCTTTCATTGGATTATAAAACGCCATTTCCCCGAATTGGTATTAGACTTCCAGTTCTTTCTGCAGATAATCAGATCTTTAGGGAAAGGAAGCCAATGATAAATCTTCCTTCTGTCCTATCCATCGATCGGCATTTTTGGGGCTTTTCTATAAATAATATTAAATCTCTTCTTCCTGTGAGGGCCTTGTTATCATTGAATTGTTTTCCTTAGTATTTTAGGATTTGTGTTTGTAGGTCTGCAATCTGTTATTCCCATATCTATTCTGCATTGGCTGATATTTCTTCTAGATTTGGAGTCTGAACCTCCTCCTTGTATTGATGATTTGATTATTACATGCACAGAATTCCATCTTGCCCCAGCTAAAGTCTATGAGCTGAAATCTTTTGTTTTATATTTACATAAAATGATAATGAATATTAGGATTCTAGAAACACTTTCTGGCTTTGTATTCTTTTCATTTACACATTTTTTTTGCATGGTGGATTATTTTGGCTCTAAGAATTTGTTTTAGGTTTAAGAATTCTCCCTATTTGTCTGCCGATGCTTCAAAGTCACTTTAATTTGCAGTTATATGGAGACTGGGTTCAAAGGGGTTTAATATCCGATATATGGGACTGTTCCCTGTCCTGTCTGGGGACAATTTACCAATTGCAGGATTTTATTCCACAATGACAATAGGGGGTGCGGTATGAATTAAATTGCCCCTCTTTACCCCCCTTAAACAACTATGTAGGTATTTAGTCCCATAGGCGTATTTTGCATTACAAAGTCTGGAACATTAGAAAAAAAAATAGGAATTTGGGGAAGTAAATAATAATTATATATTATATGAATTTTAAGATTGCCAGCAAGTGATTTGTTCGTTGAATGACATAATATCAGAGACTGGTATAGAAATGACTATCGTGGGGGAACCTGGGTGATGCAGCAAACCTGGAATTTCTTAAAATTAATTATTTAGCAAATGCTGGACCAGATCCGTTTCAGGTTTCCTGGATCACCCAGGTTCTCCCACAATAGTCGTATCTTCTCCAGTCTTGGAGAGCTTTAATAAATCCGGCCCATTGTATTCAGCATAGATGTCAGGATTTAGATAGATCTGGGAGTATTCTGTAAGTTGCACTGGGGTGGTAATTGTACAGGAAATATATATAAGGAATAGAAGAGCTTGGTCTCAGTTTATTATAAAGCCAGAATACCCCCCAGCAGTAATAATGGGGGGGGGGGGGCAGATTGCAGAGACACACGAGGGTCTGTAAGGGACACAATTATCTGCAGACCAGGATACCCCTCCCCCTCTATAACGACCAATCATCAGACATGTATATTGGGGTTATAAGGGACTCCCTTCCATTGCTAAAATCCTATGTGTGTGTTTTTAGAATTCCTTTATCCTGTTCCTTACATTTAGAGCAGACGAGGAACCTAAAATCCATGGCATCTGCTATACCACCATAAGGGGGCACCCTCATTCCCTGGGGTTTTATTATTAAACAGGAATAATATAGCACCAACATATTACACAGCGCTGTACAATAAATAGGGGCTGCAAATGACAGACGGATACAGTGAGACAGGAGGAGGAGAGGACCCTGACCTGAAGAGCTTACAATCTATAAGGTGGGGAAGTATCATACAATAGGAGGGGATATGGAATGGTGGGAAGTAGTGAGGAGTTTAGGAGACAGAAGAAGACGGGTAGGTGAGGGGGAAGCGTTGGGTTATAAATGAGCAGAAAGTAGGAGCAAGCAGAATAGGACGAGGAGACCATTCCAGAGAATCGGGGCAGCTCTAGAGAAGTCTTGGAGCCGTGTGTGTGATGAGGTTATTATTTGGAGTTTCCTGTACAGTCCATGGGGATTGGTTTGCTGGGGAAATCATTGTAGATGAATATTCAGCAAGACATTCGGGGTCCATGGTACAAGATATCCCCCCCCCCCCAATTAAATCTCTATAAATAAATATGGTACGACATTCACTATTCTCAGGTGAGGGGTTCTATACAATCATATCAATAAGAACTTCTAACATTTCACAATTTTACCTCCAAGGTGCCATTCACCCTCCTATCTACTCAACTTACAGGGAAAACTATTCACCCCCCCCCCATTGCTTGTTCTGTTTTTTCACATTACAGCTTGGAATTATAATGGATTTTCTGTCATTGAGCAAATAATATAAATAAATGATTGAAGTGGATAACATACAGTGTGTGAGGTTATATTCGAGGGGATTGGACCTGATTATTGCAGCCATAAAGCAAAGACACAAAGAATAAATAAAAGAAATTCTGCTCCACCGAGCATCTCACCCAGAGCCCAGTGTGCTCCTCTTCCATAGGCTCCGCGCAACACACCGGGGGCCACGGCCAGCCATAGGCTCCGCGCAACACACCGGGGGCCACGGCCACCATAGGCTCCGTGCAACACAT
>NC_092860.1:764551-765409 GCF_032062135.1 Pyxicephalus adspersus
TTTTTGCTGCAGTATAATAATATTTATCTCAGACCTGGGGAATATGATAATGTAGTTTTCTGTGGGCTTCACAAACACATTCATCAGAGACTCCGAGGGCTCTATTTATAAATAATTCCCCCATCAATTGGTCTGAAATTGGCAGATGGTTGGATCTCTCTAGGCCTATTTTTTGTGTGCTGCTTCCCCACCTCTTAGATTGTAAGCTCTTCAGGGCAGGGTCCTCTCCTCCTCCTCTGTCACTGTCTGTATTAGTCTGTCATTTCCAACCCCTGTTTATTGTACAGTGCTCCATAATATGTTGGCGCTATATACCGGTAAATCCTGTTTATTATTATTAATAATAATAATAATAATAATAATAATAATAATTTCAGTCCCTATTAAAAATAATGGCTGGTCCTGCCACCTAGTGGCCAATCACAATAGTGCACAGGTGTCACAATAGGTAAAGCTATGTGAGTGAACTGAACGAATCTAAAGTGAATTGGCAGTAATTGTCACATAATACATAGGGTGAATCCTGCCAGAAAATGCTGGATGAATGCTGTGTCGAATCCTACTTGGATTAATCAACCTATTTATTCACTGGGTGACTTTTATTGATGAATACTCCCCTTGGTGCAGTAAAATGTTTGTATACGTTTTCACCTTTAGTGAATTCGTTATATTTTATTTTATTGCAGCTCTGCACTCCCTGGCCTCTGTATTGGTTTCCTTTTATTTCCACCCGGTGACCGTGTGAATAATGCACATCCTGTCTTAGAGTGACAACACTCACTGTACTGTTTTTATGGAGGAGCAGCGTTGTCACCCTAGGACTGAGCTACAGAGCAACTCCCTCTCCTCATCTCTGTA
>NC_092860.1:766203-803900 GCF_032062135.1 Pyxicephalus adspersus
CTCATATGTGTGAATGTCACCAGTCCTGTGCTCATATGTGTGAATGTCACATGTCCTGTCATTAATGTGTGTGAATGTCACCAGTCATAGTGCCTATGTTAAAGGACCCCAAATAGAGGTCTGTGTATTATGTGTGTTTTATCCCAGGAATCAATTGGGTAAATTCTGGGTTTAAATTGGGTGAATCTTGGGTGAAAACAGCACACATTCACCTTCACATTCACCTCTTCCCACCTGCCCTGATGAAAGAATAGGAGGGAATCCCATCATTCACTTTCATTTATTTTACATCAGAACGATAAATCGAGATTCCACAGTGCTAAGATCTTTGGGTTGTAGGTACTCTTCAGGAAACCAGGTGGGTGAATGAGGCTTCCAGCATTCACCCAGAATGAAAATATCACTTTGATGTAGATGAGCCCAGACAATACAGAGTAACAACCATGCAACCATAAGATGCCCTCACCCACCTTCCATGTCCTCCAATGTCACCAAGTATGAACTAAACATTCACCCCCACCCATGTGGCAGCAGCAGTGGCCATTTAACATTCACCCTTGTCTCATTCCTGGAAGTACGGAAGCAGATTTGGGTGGGGGAAATACAGAAAAGTTGTCCCCTTACGGCTGTGGTGTACTTGGCCAGGTCCAGTCAGGTGACTTCAGATGTCTCCGGTTGTCCCATTGGGGGCCACATTGGGGGGTTTAGGATCTTTTCTTCTTGTGTTTGTTCTGGCCCCGGCAGCTGCAGATCCTCAGCCCAGCTCGAAGGATTCTTATTGTCAGGTAGGAAGACACAAAAACTGCGAGCAGCAGGAAGCCAGTGACGTCCAGCAGATAATACTGGAACCAAGCCAGGTGATTTGCTGCAGGCTGCAGGTGCGGGGCTCCTTTATGGCGCATGACATATTCTGTCCAGTACACAGCCAGGTCTCTAGGGGGCAGCGGTGTGTCTCGGTGTAAAGCAGAAAGATGTTTCATGGCCTGGCTATAGGACGGATCATCGATAACGCTGCGCACCGCACTGAATATATCCCTGGCCGTTATATCGCTCGTGTTCTCCACGATAATGGCCGCCCCTCGCATCTTCAGACGTAGCAAGTTTTCATATTGGTCACCAAACAATGGAAACCCAACTATGGGGACACCGTGGTACAGAGCCTCATAGACCCCATTCTCACCTCCGTGTGCCAGGAACACCTTGGTATTGGGGTGACTGAGGAGGTCATTCTGCGGCAGCCAATCAACAATCAGCGTGTTATTCCCCAATGTGTCCAGAGCTTCTCCGGAGTAACGCCAGATCACTCTCTCCTTGAGTTGGGCCAACCCGGCGGCAATCTCCCGGGCAATGGGAAGGGGCAGCTTGTTCACCATGGTACCCAACGAAAAGACTACAACCCCCTGTCCCTAACTGTCCATGAATTCTTGAATATGTTGAGGGAGCGGTTTGGGTGGTCGGCATTGGAAGCCCCCAATATACACGGCGTTGGGCATGGTCGGCCTGGGGAACTCAAACACAAAGTCCACTTTCATCAGATAGATATCGGCCCTCTTGTACATCTCAAAGATCCCAATATCGGCGTGGAGATATCGCTGAGCCAATTGGTCATACGTTGGGTAGATGAGGAGGTGGCTGGCGGCCATGTATAGGCAATAAAGGGCCACGTTTTTCACCCTATCACTGAAGCCCATCCTGTCTGTGATCCGGGAGTTTATAACTGGCACGTAGGAAAGCGGTGATGGGGCGATGGCAAAGTGAATATCTTCAGTGGGCATCCAACGCCCGAAGAATACAATGGGAAGCTTCAAATGGTGGGCCAACATGACTCCGGCCACATTGTATGGATCGGCCAGAACCACCTCAAAGTCAGCACCGGCCAATCGACCCAAAACCTCCTTATTCTCAAATATCGCCTGGATGAAGGCTACGGACATCTGAGTCCCAGTCTGAAGGGCTTGAATGAATTCCCAGGCCACGGTGAAAGATGATGAATGTTTGGTGAAAGCTTGTTGGAAGATCCAATTCAAGGCGTATTCCTCAAACTCCTTCCGAGTCAGCTTCAGCGATTCAGACATGGAAAAGTTCTCCACCTGGAAGTCTTCCGATGTCCCGTCAATGTACAAGCTGCTGGAAGGTCGGATGACCGTCAGCTTGTGTCCCTTCTGGACCAACTCCATCATGAGAATCTTAATATTAATCCAATGACTTCCTTCTACTGGTACAACCAGAATCTTCCCAGCCTGAGAAGCGGAGAAGACCAAATCACAGATACAAAGAGCTAATGCCGCGGCCGCCATGATGGTGGAGCTCCGGCACACTCTTCTACTTCCTTCTATACAATGTGCCCGGTGACGACTTCAATGTATAGTGCAAAGTCATCCTGATAGGGAACACTCCTCCCTCTAGAACCTTCTTCCTGTGCTTGTACAATTATCAGAATATTGTCCAGCCGACTCTTAGCATGTTTCCAGCTTCCTTCCATAGTCTGTACTTTGCCCCCAGGGGAGGGGACGTTTATCACTAGCTTTCTTCTTTCCATAAGCTGCTGCAATATATTTGTTCACCTTGGGCTTTCCCTTCACTGTACAACCACAGATATTATTGCTACAGGAGTTGTCAGAATTTACTCTTCTCTTTCATGCATAACTCTCAATTGTGATTGGTGGAAACGCCTGGCCAGCCAGTTTACCCAGCTGTGCACTTCTGAAATTGGCCACTAGGTGGCAGGACGAGTCATTATTTTAATAGGAACCGAAATGATCATGGTGAGGATGAATAATAAAAGAGGATTTATATAGCGCCAACATATAACGCAGTGCTGTACACCCCATCACTCTCCTTGTAATGAATATGGATGGATAAATAGAACTTTGAAGCTTTCATGGTAGAAGCGCACACAGACATTGATCTTTGGTCGGTGGTCAGGAGATCGCAGGGAATATTTTGATCTACAGTAAACCTTCAGTTTACTGATTTCCATTGCTTAATAATTGCTTGTTTTATATAAGATTTTATAGATTGCATAAAATACTCAGGATTCTCCAATGCTCCACTAACTTCCTCACTCATAACCTCATCACGCGCACGGCTCTGTTGGCGCTATATAAATCCTGTTTATTAATAATAACAAAGGATGACTTTATTTTCCTATATGATCATTGTTCTAATTATTTTACATTTCCTAATAATTGTCTAAATGATAAATTCTATTGTAACGGTTACATCTGATTATTAATGTCAGGGCTGCATAACACTGAATGATGTTTATTATCAGAATATCAGAATATCTCTAAATTACACCTTAGGCTATTTATAAATGATTCCCCCGTCAATTCACTCATAGAGCCCGATTTAATAAAGCTCCCCGAAGCTGGAGAGGGTACACTTTTATCAGTGAAGCTGGGTGATCCAGCAAACCTGGAATGGATTTCTAAGTCATTTGCTATTTGTTAGTAAATGTTTTGAATCCTGGACCAGATCCATGCCAGGTTTGGTGGATCACCCAGGTTCACTGATGAAAGTTTATCCTCTCCAGCTTCGGGGAGCTTTATTAAATCAGACCCATAATATTTGGTTATTTCCTATTGCCACAGCTGTGCACTTTTGTCGATTGGCCCCTAGGAGGAGTCATTGTTGTATTAGGAACTGACAGCAGGGGCATGCTTGGCGAGGTGACAACACCTCTCTGGTGCCTGTCTATGCAATGCATGCAGAAGCAGCATTGTGCCCCTGCTGCCAGCTCCAGGTATTGCGTGCAAATCATTGCAAAATTCTCCCTCCAGAGCTGGGTGGGAAGAAGCGGCAGGTGGGTGGTGCTCCCTATTATGTGACCAAAAACAGCCGGGTGGTGCGCCCAGCTAAAAGAATCTAGAGAGAACACTGCGTTACTAGGAGACCATTCATCTAATAGGGAGCTAAAGTATGCAGGGAGGGGCAGATTTTGGGGACAGATTTGCCTTTGACCCATCATTTGATATTTAATCTTCTTCATCCTCTCCGTGCACATTAATAAGGCTGTAACCCTTTCATATAGTTCCCGTCCTTACATCAAAAAGGAATAAAGACCAACAAGCACCCAATCACATTTGAGATAGATCTGTTATGCCAGACACTGGCGGTTGGCACTACTTCTGGCTGAACACTAGAGGGCAGCAGAGCAGCTACACTGTCAGCCCGCTGCCTATAAACTCCATGTCCCATGATTCCTTGCATTGTGTATCATTGATGGGAGGCGGAGTCTCAGCTCTCTACAGGACAAAGAGGAGGGGCTACAAATGAAGACACAGAGCATGAATTGTAGCCACACACAGGAAGAATATGCAGCTCCCTGCAATGGATGGAGGGGATTTATGGGGGCTCACCGATGGACGGGGTCATTAGGACATTATTAGCCCACCCATAGATAATTAAATCACTGCACGTGGATGTGGGATGTCTTGTACGGTGACATCTCTAAAAAACGACCAATCAGTGATGAGGAATAATCCTCAGGTGTAAATCTGCCGTCCTGCAAGAAGATATAACAGATAATGGAATACACCCGATTGTGTACCGGTATTGTCTGGCCTTCACTGTGCAGCAAAGCTCAAATTAGGGAAGGAAGAACCACGGGGACAATCAGTCCAATCACAGCATGAGGGTGGGGCCATGACAGCCTGAGCTTAGAGGAAATAGGTTGAATGTAGCTGAACGAGGACACCTAGTGCTGTATATGGGAATTACACCCAATACCCCTCATCAGGGCAGTATTGTGGTGCACCGACCGGAGTTGGACCATTAAGGGATGAGAGGCAGATTAGTGTTGAAGCCGTTTTATTTGTAAACAAGAAAGACATAAAATCTGTACAGAGTTCATCACAGCCGCAGCTCATTGGTCAATCCACCCAATATTATTACTAGGGATTGGTTAGGAGGAAGACTAAAGGGCCACCCCCAGTAATACTGCAGGTTAGTTACATGGTGTCAGTCTAGTTCTAGGCAGAGCGCCCCCTGGCTGTGTCTCAGGTTATTCTAACGGAAAAGCCGATCCCCCCCACCCCACATTTGTGTTGTCACAGATCGCCTGTCATGCTGATCCTCTGACTTAAATAGTCCAAGTCCCCCCCATGATACAAATATTGGCTCTGCCTTCACTGGCTGCATGCTGGCTCTAACAGAAAATATGATAAATTGCTCCAGTGATCAGAAGGTGATGCACAGACGGTTTTCCTGCTGCTCTTTGCTGAAACAATAATTGTTGTGGCATAACCCGGACGACTCTCCCCCCGCTGTGTGCGACGTACACTTCCGTCTCCTTTCCATCCTTTGCAGCGCAGCCACTTCCTGTCTAGGTGTCCCCAGCGATGGCCGCCTTGCATTTCTCATTCTGGGTGCCCTGATGGAGACAACACCGAGCTGTGTCTGTGAGATTTGCATTGAATCAGCCCCTTGTAGTCACCATAGGAAACCCCACAAGAGAAATACAGACCACCACATGACAGGAAGTGTCTGGAGAACCTTTGTGGCAGGATCACTTTGTGAACAGACCACTCATAATGGCTTTGGTGGGAGTGCAGGGACCCCCCCGCCCAGGGTCACCAACTGGCAGAAGCTTATACAGAGAAAGGTCGTCATACTCCATGCGTCCACTGAGATCATCATTGTAAACATAACGCTCATTAACCCCACAATCTGCCCCGGGCTGGGTGACTTCCCAGACACTGCCCCCTAGAGGTGAATATAAAACGGGGTAATCAGAAAACAATTCAAGCAGTAAAATCTCTGGAAATTTCCAGCAATTTATAAACAACGGAGGGGCCCGGATATCTCTGCCATTGGCTGCCCAGATCAAAAAAAGGCACCCCGCTCACCCCTGTGGTGGAACTACAGAACATCTCCCAGCACTACAATGGCTGGTGTAAGGAATTCATCAGATCAGCCGGGGACGCTACAGCTGCTGCTGAACTACAGGTCCCAGCATGTAATCAGTGCCACAACAGAAACCTGGAACATGAAATTTCCTGATTCTGGTCCATTGTGCTTCTCCATGAGGCTGGCATGCAGAGCCCCGCCCCCAAGATATAGGAAGCCCCACCCACAAGATGTAGGAAGCTCCGCCCAGAAGAGGTAGGAAGCCCCGCCCAGAAGAGGTAGGAAGCTCTACTCAGAACACATGGAGATCTCTAGAGGGAAATCATACACAGATCCTTTCACTAGGTGAGTTGCACAGCTCTGTACAGCAGGGGGAGCTCCGCCCAGCAGATGAAGGAAGCTCTGTGCAGCACTTATAGGAAGTTCCGCCCAGAAGATGCGGGAAGCTCTGTGCAGCAGGGGAGCTCCGGCCAGCAGACGCAGGGAGCTCCGCTCAGCAGACTCAGGGGTCCCGGCATACACATTATACAGTCCCTCAGTAGGTTAGTCTCGGTAATGGCGACACACCGGGCACTCTCAGTAGGTGAGTTGTGAGGCCTTCTTATTGAAGCACGGTCGCTCAGTCAGCGCGGTGGCGTTCCTGAAGGGACTGTGGTCATATTGCAGCACCAATTCCAGCTCCTGGAAGTCCTGCAGCCTCGCAACATCTTTATCCTGAAACAGAAGAATGCAAGGATTCACTATATTGTGTAATGACACTGTACAGCCATAAGGGGGCGACAACCTTTCTATGGGATCCCCTCACTGCCCCCCCCATGTCAAGGGTCTTTGGATTTGTGAGGCCCCATGAAACTCCCCAATACAGATGTGGCCCCAGTGTACCCTGTGTGCAGGAGAATGGGGCACAATTTTCCTGACATCCTATTGGTTTATCCCAATGAGTGGAGTGCTGTCTGGGTGAACTCGTCTGCCCCCCCCTTCCCTATGGTTGGGGTATTTGGGCCGGGGTGGTTCTTTACCTTGCGCAGCATTGTGTTGGGCAGTTTGCGGATCCTCTCCACGTTGTCCGGGCTCACTCCCAGCTCATAGCAGCAGACCCGGAGGAGCTCTCTATAGGTCAGGGCCTCCCGCTCCATCTCCACCTCGATGAAATCGTTATCCCCGGGGGCGTTACTCTGAATTCTCACCTTCAGGACTAATTCTGGGTAAAGAAGAAGAGAACCAATCAGAAACACCGAATGAGATCTGCAGATCATCGCTCTGTTCTGACCCCGGAAATGAATGGGGAGACTCTGAATGTCCCCCTTGCCGTGGCACAGCAGAAAGTTACCATATGAAGGGGCGGAGTCACTTTAGGTCAGGTGATGGGGAAGGGGCGGGGTATATTAGCAGGGGCGTTACCTTTCATGTTAGAGGGGAAGGCTCCGGTGAAGAAGAACGGCTGGAAGACTTGCATGGGGCCGCCAGGAGCAGCGGCGTGGGGAAGATTAGATGGAAGCGGTGAGAACATCCCGCGGTTCTGGGGGCCCGGCGTCTGGCACATGGGGCCGCTCTGTACGGGGGAAGGGGCACATTCTGGCGGGATCGGCACCTCGCCGTTATAAAACAAAGCTGGGAATTTGTCCTCCTTCTTCACAGACGGCGCCAGGTGAATGTTTTCCACTCCGTTACTCAGTAAAGGGAAAGTTGTGGGGGGCGGCGGGGGAGCAGAGTTCCCATTCTCAGCGAGCGCGGCGGCGGTGGTCTCCTGCTTATCCCGGCTGTAACCGTACGGGAAAGGTGGATTGGTGAGGTAATTCGGGACAAAAGATAAATCGGGTTCAGGTTTGGGTTCCGGATCCAAATCCTCCACTGGAAGAAAAAGAAACAATCAGAGAACTGCGGGAGAGACCACAACATATCATTATCATGGGTGAATCCAGGGAAATGTGTGAATAGTGTGTGAACAGGTGACGACTCACCTCCCAGAACTCTCTTGATCTCCCGCTTGGAGGTGAGCTGAGCGGCTTTCTCTCCTTTGTTGGTGAAGATTTCTTTATCGGCCCCGGCTTCTAGCAGGTGGGTCACCACGTGGAGGTGATTGCGTTTACAAGCCCAGTGCAGGCAGGTCCTGTGAATGGGGGAGGGGGGCCGAAATATTAATACACCAGAGGGCACCAATCATTTTCATCCAACTCTTTGGAACCAGCCGCCTCTCTACAGAGATTCAACAACAGAGAGACCACTGCTAACACATAGGCACCAGAAACCTCTCTGCAGAGGTCCAACACACCTACCTGCCTGCAAGTTACCTCCCCAATCTATCAGACTCTAATGCTATAGGCTGCTGTTATGAACAATAGTAAGGAGTGGGCGGGATCAGTTCCAATCTCCAGGTAAAACTGAGATCTGCATGTAAATGGCCTCATTGCAGCTTTATGCTGAACCCCAACTCCTTTCTTTATGCTGCCCCCCCCTCCCATATATCCGTCCCCCCTGTGCAGGGCCCTCGTCATTCTCCCAGGCTGGGGGTCCCCACTGATGTAGTGAGCCAATCAGAGGTCAGGACCACATTATGAGGGCGGAGCCATTACACCCCAGTCCAGGACTTAGGGTCAGGTGACACTGGGCCTCATACAACCCAGAAGACTGAGGACATCATGTGGCCGAAAAGGGTACTGCAGGGGACAGCTGCGTATTAAAGGGGAGGATTGCTGACAGACAATAAAAATAAAATGAGGACATAAAGCTATATGACAACCATGAAACCCACCGGTGATCCTGCCAATAACACACTTCCTGTGACAACGCACACTGCTGTGTATCTAGGGAGGAACTCATGGTTGTCACCCAGGCTGGATGTTATCCCTTCCCCAATGCTGGAATTTGTAGTTCACACACTAAGGATTCTTTCTGGTAACATGACAGGAAGTGGGAAGGATGCTGCATTTCTGGCAGGATCAGGATCTGTCGGGGGACTCACCAGCCGTTGATCTCATTCTGGGAATTCACTTCCACCCCGGAGCTCAGCAGCTTCTGCACTTCTTCCAGGTCCCCCAATGCAGCTGCTTCCCTCAGTCTTTCTTCCATGGGGGGGATGGGTCATACACAGCCCCTGCAGATTGTACCAGGGGACCCCAATATTAAGATCAGGTCTGCATGGAGGATGTCACACACAGGTCAGATAGGAGGAGGGGAATACAAAGGGCAGATCTAGATTGGGGGTGGGGCACAGAGATCGGATATAGATTGGATCGGGCGGGGCACAGATCAGATGAACTGAACCGATAAAATTCAATGTCTGCATAAAGGACACACAGATCTCATCTATAGGAGGGGTTGACAGATATCGGTCAGGCTCAGCCCCGGAAGGGCTCCAGCGACACTGAGAGAATGATGGGCCCAATGTCCGGCCTCCCCCGGGGTGCAGAGCGGGGACTGAAATCTCAGTGCACAGTGCTGGGGGGCGGGATTAAAAGTGACACACAAAGCTTGGCATATTGGTTCCGGGGGAAAGTAAGGACAGCGAGCAAAGCAGATGGGAGAGGAGGGGAAAAGGGCGGTGCTACAAGGAAAGGGGGCGTATCTACATAAATTACCTGACGGGGCGGAGCTATAAATGGATTAGGGAGAACATAACTGGGTCACGTGTCAGATGGGGCAAATACTGTGTAAGAAGAGGATATTAAATAAGGGCGGGGGGGTATTATACAAGGTAATATTCTACAGAGGGGCAAATTATATGGGGACAGAAGGGGAATATACAGAGTGCAGGGGACAGAGGGGGCATTATACAGAGTGCAGGGGGGCGAAGGGGGATTAAACAAAGTGCAGGGGGCAGAGAGGGGATTATACAGAGTGCACGGGGCAGAAGAGGTTTATACAGAGTGCAGGGGGCAGAGGGGGGATTATACAGAGTGCAGGGGGCAGAGGGGGGAATATACAGAGTGCAGGGGGCAGAGGGGATTATACACAGTGCAGGGGGCAGAGGGGGAATTATACAGAGTGCAGGGGGCAGAGGGGATTATACATAGTGCAGGGGGCAGAGGGGGAATTATACAGAGTGCAGGGGGCAGCACAAATCTTCTAATGACAAAATCAGTGACTTTTTATTTCTTTATTTTTACATTTTTGTAAACCTTTTACCCTGCCCCCTTCTTATTACCCTGCACCCCCACTATTTTAATAATTGCCCCCACCTGGCCAGGATTGAGTAATTACTCGCAGACTTGTAAAGTGGGAGGAGAATAAAGAGAGGGGAGGTCCGTGGGCGGAGCCGGCGTCTCCCGGCCGTTGTGGGCGGGGCTGAGCAGAGGGAGGCCGTGTGGGAGGAAAGCCGCGGCCGCCATTTTGTTGGTTGTGAGGTGAGCGGGCAGCTCGGTGTGTCGCTATGTTATCCGCCGCGCAGCTGCTGGACGAATTGATGGGCCGGGACCGGAACCTGGCCCCGAATGAGAAGAGGAGTAACGTTCGCTGGGATGATGAGAATGTGAGTCATGTGACTGAGGGCTGGGCCCCCCGCTACATTCCGTGCTGTGTGAGCGGCCCTCGGGCCTCCTCCGGTCATGTATGGGGGAGGGGGGATAATGGATATCACGTGGCTGAACAAGGGGACCCCTTTATGGGGCAATAGGGGGAGGTGAGACCTACCGGGGCCTCTGTGGTTGGGGGTAAGTAGGGGTTGTGAGGCTCCTCCCACAAGGGGCGTGGTGTCTCAGTATGGTTGTCATGACCCCGCCCCCCATGCTGTCTGTTTGGGGGTATGTGGGGGCCTCTGTTTGGGGGTATGTGGGGGCCTCTGTTTGGGGGTATATGGGGTGTTTTGCTTGGGGGGGTATATGGGAGAGTCTCCCCAGGGGCATTTATATTTTGTATTTTCCCTCCTCTGCTTACTGACCGTTTGCTGGGGGTGAGATTATTGTAATGTATTGCCCCCAGCAGAGCCCCGGGGTATCAGGCTTTAGGGTGTCTGCATAGAGGAAGGCTCTGACCAGTGGGGGGCGCCAGCAATATCCCTGGGGCTTTCATATCCACAGTCCTGATTGGTAGAGCCCCAGAATAATCCCTTTCCTGCCCCTTGTGCCCCCGGGGTTCTCCCTTATGGTAATTTCTGCACCCTGAGGCTGGGAGTTTTCACTGCTTCTTTACTCCCCCATAATATTCCAGCAGTGTCGCCCCCTAGGGGGTGGTAATGTCACTGATGGGGTATTCTCTATGGGCCCCCCCGACTTTCTCTGTCATCTCATTTTTCTCTTTTCTTCCGCTAGGTTTGCAAATATTATTTGTGTGAATTCTGTCCGGCTGAATTATTCACCAACACGCGATCAGACCTAGGTAAGTACCTGCACCCGGTGAATCCTGCCAATCATACCGATCACTCAGATCCCCCCGAGTGAAAGAGACGCCCGACTTCCAAACCTCTGCTGGTGGATTGTCAGCTCCTCTGCCCATTTACTAACTGCCACAGCTTGGCCTATTACAGGAAGTGACTGAACAGAAGGTCTTCTGGCAGGATCCACAACCAGTAAAGTGATTGGTGCTTCTAAGCAGCGCTTCCCTTAATTTAGGGGTCTGTACATCTCTCTGGGGCAGATCCTCCCCTCCTCCGGTGTCCCCTATGGAATGTACAGCGCTGTGTAATATGTTGGCGCTATAATAATCCTCTCTGATAACACATCACAATAGGGAAATATTTACCATTTCGTCTAAATATTCCAAATAATAAGAGGCTGAAATGCTGGGATCAGTTACCCCTGCCCATCCCCCTGTGTGGGGTATCTGGAAGCCGTAGGGCAATTCTGCTTCTTTCTGCAAACTCCCAATATTCTGGTATTGCATTGGCCGGTCCCCTTTATACCCCTATAGATATCCCCTATGATTGGCTATGATGAATGTGACATTCCCCCATCCTCTCTCTATAGGTCCGTGTGAAAAGATTCACGATGAAAACCTCCGCAAGCAGTGAGTAATTTTCTGAGTTTTCTTGCCAAGTTTGTTTGTATTGAGTCGGCACTGAGTCCCCCTTTACCTCCCCAGGTATGAGAAGAGTTCTCGTTATATGAAGGTCGGATATGAGCGGGAATTCCTGCGTTACCTGCAGAGTCTCCTGGCCGAGGTGGAGCGCAGAATACGCAGAGGTCACGCACGCTTAGCTTTGTCCCAGAACCAGCAAGCTTCCGGGGTAAGTCTCCGGCCCAAACCACCCATGGAATGATCAGTGAGGGCAATGACACTTCAATATATATAAATGGGGATTTCTGGAACCTTCCATCCTGCAGCCCCCAGGGTGGCCTGAATGAGGCGCTATGGAGTCCTCTCCTACATTTATTTACTTTGTGTCTCTGATCTCCATTTTTGTCTTTTTGTCTCTTCAGTCTGTTGGTCCAGCTGGCAAAAATGAGGAGAAGGCTGAAGTCCTGACAAATAAAATTGAGGGACTGCTGCAGCAGGTGAGACGATAATCAGGGATCGTTTATAGGGGGGGGGGGGGGGGGGGGACATAGTGGACATAAGATGAGGTTAATGGGGTGGGTCTTGAGGGTATTGTGTTGAAGGGCAAATGGGGGGGTGTTGGGGGCACATATGTAAAATTAGGATATCTGGGTATGTGTTGGGGGGCACAAATGTAAGATGAGGGTATCAGGGTGTGTTGGGGGGCACATATGTAAAATAGGGGTGTTGGGGGCACAAATGTAAGATGAGGGTATCGGGGGAGGGGGGTGTTGGCAATACAATTCCTCTGCAGGTAAGACATCTTTCTATCGGCTCCTTATTGTGTTTGATGATTTCTCTGCAGATTGAGGAGTTGGGCTCGGAGGGGAAGGTGGAGGAGGCGCAGGGGATGATGAAACTTGTAGAACAGTTGAAAGAAGAACGAGAACTTCTCAAGTCCACCACATCGGTGAGTTATTCCGGAGGGATGTGTAAAATGCTCCGTGATGTTTCCTGAATGTAATTTTTATTATTCACTTACAGTCCATTCCCAGAATAAACAAGAACTCCGTATAGGGTTATGTGATTCCACTCCACCAATCAGGAGATTTCTGTAATCCGTCCAAACATTAGCAGACTTCACCGCCTGTGCAGAGTACTACAGAACTGCTTGTAGTTTTATATGTAATAGCTGCACACTGTGTCTCTGCCCCTCCCACAATGGGGAGATTTCCCCCAGTACTTTGTGTCTATGCCCCTCCCACAATGGGGAGATTCCCCTCAGTAGTTTCTCTGCCCCTCCCACAATGGGGAGATTTCCCCCAGTAGTTTGTGTCTCTGCCCCTCCCACAATGGGGAGATTTCCCCCAGTAGGTTTCTCTGCCCCTCCCACAATGGGGAGATTCCCCCCCTGTAGTTTGTGTCTCTGCCCCTCCCACAATGGGGAGATTCCCCCCAGTAGTTTGTGTCTCTGCCCCTCCCACAATGGGGAGATTCCCCCCAGTAGTTTGTAGATCTCACCCCTGGAGATATCCGCAGACAATGATTAGATTTGCCATCATGTGATTTACCTGTGATGATTTACCTGTGTAGTGCCGGCAGATTTTTACCTCTTTTCTTCTTTTCTTTTCCTAACTTTTGCAGACAATTGAGAGTTTTGCCGCCCAGGAGAAGCAGATGGAGGTGTGTGAGGTGTGTGGGGCCTTTCTAATCGTTGGTGACGCTCAGTCCCGGGTGGACGATCACCTCATGGGAAAGCAGCACATGGGTTACGCCAAAATTAAGAGCACCGTTGAGGAGTTAAAGGTACGGACTTGTCATGGACTGATAGAGAATGATAGGTCGTGATGTGACGTCTCTAGACTGGCAGTGTGTTATGCACCATCCATAGATAAAGATGGTGTTCCGTTTTCAGCTGGAATTTTTCTTTAACGTTCATTGTCTGATTTACCTGAACAGGAAAAACTAAGAAAAAAGTCAGCAGAGCCTGAGCGGGAGGATCGGTTAAAAAAAGAACGAGACGAGAAGGACAAAGAGAAAGAGCGGGAAAGGGAAGAAAAGGAGAAGAAGAGGAAACGAGAGGAGGAGGAGAAGGAAAAGGAAAGAAATCGCGAGAGAGAAAAACGCAAAAGGAGCCGCTCAAGAAGCCGAAATTCCAGCAAAACGTCGGAACGACGAGGCAGCCGGTCACGTGACCACAAGAGATCCCGAAGCCAGGAGAGGAAGAGAAGCAGGTGAGCCAAAGGTGTTATGGGGGGGGTCCGGCTGCACTTTGCTTGTTGCTCTGAATATTCCAATCACTGTCACCCTGTCATAGAAGCAGAATATAATTACACTTCTGTGTTACACTGCCTCCTTGTGGACAGTGTTGTGTACCCCCGGGGTATTGTCGGCACCCATTTGTAATCTAAAGTATTCTGTGCTGCTTCTCCTCTATCAGTATTCCTCATTTGTATACCCTGGGTACTCCATGGGTATTCCCAGTAGAAGTATCCTTGTACCCTAGGTGTATACTGCGCAGGAAAATGAAGGATAATGTGTAACCTGTTCTGAAAGAAAACTGATTGTGGTCCCCATTGATGGTTATAAATTCCAGACAAATAGCATATATGTGTAGGCAGAGCTGCTGATTGGTCCTCTGTGTACATTTGTCATTACCCAGACGGCTTATGCTAAGGCGCTGATCACGTGACTATTTGCCAGAGGGACAAGAGGGCTCTTTTATATTCCATACCCGCATTACTAATAATCCCTCTTTTTGCAGGAGCCGAGAGCGTCAGAGAAGCCGAAGTCACAATCGGACAGATAAGAAACACCGATCACGAAGCAGAGACAAGCGCAGGTCTAAGAGCAAAGAACGCAAATCTTACAAACACAGGAGCCGGAGCAGAGAGCGCGAACGCAGATCTAAGGACACAGGCATGTCATCTTCTCATGGGAAATTATAAGTCCGAGGTCCCATACACAGCCAGAAACATCTTTCCGTCCACAGTGCTTTACTTTTTATTGGTGGAGTAAATCAGAGTTTTGGGGGGGGAGATCTTTGGACCTATTCCTGCACCTCTGCGGCATCCATTATATTTTTATTTTCCTTCATTGAGAAGTGATTGCAGAAGTTGGGTGACCAGGAACTACGGGGGTCCCACCAGCAGTCACAATGACATATGAGGTTAACAGAAGTAGCTGCATGTAGATTTACCGTGTTTCCCCGAAAATAAGACCTACCCCGAAAATAAGACCTAGCACTTTTCCCCCAACCTGCCCTAATATAAGACCTACCCCGAAAATAAGACCTGGTAGAAAAAGAAAAAAAAAAAAAATACTCACCGAGCGGGAGACAGCGGGCGTACACACTCCGGAGCTGCACAAGCCGATGCTTGCCTTGTAGTTCCGGCTCCTGTCACAGACGGAGTGATATTACATGCACTTCGCCTGTCAGAAGCCAGGAACTCGGCTCGCGTCTTCTGATAAGGTGTTTTTTTTATTTTACCCAGCACAATTACGGTATAAAAATAAAAAAATAAATAAAAATGTGAGCAATCATTGCCCCAGCCACATTTGGTGCTGATTTTAGGTTTGTAAGGACAAGCTGGCTGATTTAATACAGTAACAGTGCAAGAAGAGAAATGCTGAATTCAGTAACCAATACCGGTAGCAATGAATCAATGAAGAGTTTAATTTACAATTGGGTCACCATATAAAACTCTCAAATGCACAGAAAAATAAAAAAAATAAAAATGTGAGCAATCATTGCCCCGGCCACATCCACTGAGTGCTGATTTTACACAGATCCACAGATGCTGTACAGTGCACCTGTGGGTTACCGTATCTTTTCTGGTGCACTGTGCTGCATCTGTGGATCAGTGTTAAAGCACCTTAATACGTTAACCACTTCAAAATGTGCCTTTTTTTATGGTACAAGTACCGTATCTACATGAATATGGTAAGTGTTTTTTTTCATTAAAAAAAGTATATGACCTACCCTGAAAATAAGACCTAGTGTGTTTTTGGAAGCCCAAAAAAATATAAGACAGTGTCTTATTTTCGGGGAAACACGGTAGATGACATTGAACCTGTCATGGTATAAAAGATAGCAATACTGGGTGCAGTGCATGTAGTATTGTTGTGTATTTCTATAAAGTTTTCCTCTTCAAATTATGTCCCGTATCCTTGTGAAGTCGTCTTGCATCCTAGCGGGGGCTGTACAAAGGACCCCAACATCTGTCCATAACGAAATGTGTCCCCTCTGCCGTCACTGAGTTGTGAAATATAAGAGATCCATTGAGGCTCCACCATGGCACAGTAAATGGCATGGTGTCAGCCTGGGCAGGAGGTTAGGTTGAGGCTGCACACATTCTACAAATGTCAGTCTTACTCCGCTTCTTGTTTCAGTAAATCCTTTCTGTATGGAAGATATTCCTAAATAGGCAGAAAAGGGGCAAAGAACTCATCACTGGTCTTGCCTACAGCTGATATTTTCCCCATTACTGACCGTTCCTTTATTCTGTACTGTCCATGCTAAAAGAGCTTTCTTTGCTGTCTCAAGATGTCTGATCTGAAACACAGAAGCAGACGTTGATTACAGGCAATGGTGGTCAGTGTTGTGTCCTCGCTGCTCCCCGAAGGTGATATTTCCACCCTGGAATCCGGTTACTTGTTATGGGGTCCTCTTTGGACTTCTGTATGTAATCAGGTGTGCTGGGGCATCAGGCATAACGGGACCCTATGGGATGTTCAGGTTTGTTTCTTGCAATCTCTTAAGGTTCTAAATGTCGGACCTTTCCGCACAGATTCTGCCCTCGGCTTTAATGATTGTCTAGTTACATCCTTTGCTTCTATACCTGACCTGGATGACAAGTTACAAGACTCCATTTTATACTAAAATCTTTCTTCTGCAGACCCCCAGCACCTTGGGGCTCGACCTTCCCTTGAATCTGGAAATTCTAAGAGGGTTTATCTGTCCCAAGCACGAGGGTTTATCCTCCTTCTCCAGATTTGGGATGGATCCTGACTCTGTATTCTCCCCAGATATTAGTTTAAGTCGGGTGGGTGGTGGCCCCGGTATTGTGACCCTACTCTTCAGTAACCACCCAAAAACAGACGTGTGGGTATAGAAAAGTGCTGGGTGGTGTGCCCAGATAATAGGGCCGGGGAGATCACTGCTGAGTGATACTCAATGTTTTGTGTTCTCATGCTGCAATCACATCACAGGGCGTTTGCTGCTCCTCATTCTGCTTTGTCCCTTCCCGTAGCTGGAGTTGGTTGCTGTTCCTGATTTTTCATGGTTGGCAGCCAATATAATCCAAAGGTGGAAAACATCCTGTGTCCCTTAACCTCCCAGGTGGTATTCCCAGGTGTGGCTCGGGGTGAATTTTCATCATCAAAAGCAGTAACCCCACTCAGGGTGCAATTGCCAGGGAGTTTTTAAAGTCCTACCTGGTTCCAGCAGTGTCCTCCAGCGATGCCGGGCATCTTCTCCCCCCTGGTGATGCCGGGCATCTTCTTCTCTCGACGATGCCGGGCATCTGCGTAACCTGGCGATCTGCGTCCCCAGCGTGTGAATGTTGAGAATGCGAGGCCAGGGGAAGCAGATTCGGGCCAGGTGTGTGGCTGCAGGGTGGGTCTGTTGGGCTGGTAGGCCGGACCAGGCTGGAAATTTGAAATGCTAAGTTTTTTAATGTACCACTCTTACATTTTAAAATACTTAGCATTCATACCGCCAGGGGGGTTAACGGGAGGAAAAAAAATGTTTAGGATTTTACGAAGATCTATTTTTCTGCTATGCCAGGATTTGAACACATGAAGATTCTGAGCTTAATATTGACTTGTGGTCCAGAATTTTCCTCAGAACAAAGTTTTTAAGCCGGGTAGGAAGTAGCCCCTCTATTTGACACAACTCATCAGTAACCAATCAAAAACAGCTGGGTGATTACTAAAAAGTTCTGGGCGGAGTCACCATCATCTGGGGAACAAGCTGACCTCTTTAATACATTGATATACCACCGACTAGCTGCAACTTCCATCTGATGCTCTGATATCACTCCTTCAATGAGTATCTGCACACCTTGGTGGTGGTTTCTGGGGCCGCCATTATTAATCCGTCTCTTTTCAATCCGCAGAAAAAAGGAGTTCAGATGACAAAAAAAGCAGCAAGTCGAGCAGTCGAGATGGCCAAAGCGAATCTCGTAAATCTGACTCTAAGGAATTTCCCTCCCAGACCTCTGTGAATGGGTCCAGTGAAGACATAAAATCTGAAGGTGACACTCAGTCCAATTAAAACTGATCTGATTTGACCTCTGATCAGCCGGAGGTAAGTGGTTTTTGTGCCTCTCTCCCTATAGCTCTTATGTTTTGCTAGAATGTTACGGTGCAGCGTAAGTATGCACAGATGAAGACAGGAAGCCATGAAGGGAGAGCGCTGTAGTCTCTGCACACATGTAGAGGTATCTGATTTTCTGTATTCCTAGTGACCCGAGCCCAAATCTCTCTCCTCCCCCCCTCTGCCACCATAACGCGTCCTCACATACCCCATCCCAGAATCTTCACTTTAATTAGAAATGTTTTCCTTTTTGTTTCTGTCTTTGATTGCTTGATAAATTACTGTCTAATAACCTCTAGATCCTAACATATAACCATTATAAATCCATCGGCAGTAATCTTTATTTAAGAGGCGCGTTATTTTCTATTCGGCCCGTCCAGGCTTAATGTGAAGAAACCCAAAAATAAAAGCTGTATTTTCATATTTATAATAACATATAAGATGTTTTGGAGTCGTTTTGCCTCACTGCCTTGCAATTCTAATGCAGTTTGTTCTGTAACTCGAGAGCCTGTAAGATTTGGATTGTTCGAAGTGTAGGGTTTATGAATAATTTCAAGCTGTCTGCCATACCTCATGCAGCGTTGGTGTTGTAAGCGGGCCCCTGAGAATGCCAAATTAAAAATCAAGGATTCAGTCATACTAATCAGGTATTCTTGCAAGGTATTCCTTTCTTCCAAAATCCATGTTTGAATGATGTTACCTGTAATAGCTTATTTTTGTGCATTTCTTTTACTTTTGTCTTTGTCTACCAAGCAAAGCCGCAAACGCCGTTACATTTATTTTAGTTTTTAGTTTGTTTTATTATTTCCTATTTTTTTTACTTTGGAATTTTCTGTTAGATTTTTTGCTGTTTTTAACATCTTTAACAGTTTTGGCAATTTTTCTTTTGACTGTATCTAGGGATGCAATGATGCCCAGTCAGTAAAAACAAAAATTCTTTTAAAGATTTATAAATGCCAATCTGTCTATGCTCGCTAGTAATCGACTTGTTACATTCAGTGCAAGCTTATAACGAGGTATGTCTTTACATTTTTCCTACCGAGTAGGAGGAATTGTGTATCAGGCAGTTTAAGTTGACGGAAAAAGCCGAGATCTGGGATCATTATGGTCTTTCCACGGATCCCTTTTTCCGATCTAGCCTTTGGTTCTTGTTGCATGTTCTAGAGTATGGGGGGGGACCCTAGAGTCAGGTGATTGAGTTTTTGGATGGACTTAAATCTGATTTCCTGGAACAGCGATTAATTTTGTTTTTGTTTATTTCTCTCCATATTGTACCCAACAGGAGCGCGTTCCGAAGATCAAGGTGACCTCACAAGATGTCTTAATCCAAGATGGGCTTTAAATGAGGTGACAGAACCTGTAAAATGAATATAAAACTCACTTAGAGTTGATTCTAAACTAAAAAAAAAAGTTTGAGAACTGAAATAATTCTATAGAGTCCATTAAATCGGGTCTCTGATGAGATGTTATTGCCCTGATGTTAGGGCATGAAAATTAAATTAAATGCAAGCGAGTGTAACAGCCGCAGTTTGCATAAGTCAGAAGTTTGTTTTCTTTTTTTCGGACTTGGAAACACAAGATAATTGTGACCCCCCAACGTTACTTTGTTCTGTTTTTTTACTAGTAAATAATAGATTCTAAATAAATGCATCTCTAATTTTCTTGTATCGGTGCGCTGTTGTCATTTTGGCTTGGTATGCAATGCTTTTTAAAATAAATGTTTCACTGTTCACATTGCTGCAGTTTATTATTTTCTAAATAAAATCTTTCTGTTAAACGGATCTTTTATGTTCATCAGTCACCGGCTACAAAACAATTTACCCCGAGGCTCCGTGTACACCGAAAGAGCCCCTATTCACATGAATAGGCATTGTTCAGGCATTCCCCCCAATTCTAACTCTTTCCTAGCTGCTTATCTCAATTAAGAACGTCTTATAAACTCACACAAATATTTTATTGGCATTTATAGGAGTTTAAAGTCAGCGTCGATTTATAATACAATAATATATTACATAGTATTTACATAGCGCTGACCTATTACATAGCGCTGTACAAAGTCATGTGACTAGCTGTCCCTCAGAGGATCTCACAATGTCCCTGCCATAGTCATATGTCATTACCGCAGTCTAAAGTCAGTTTAGGGGGGGAAGCCGTTTAACCTGTCCTACGACTGAGGTAGGGACGTTAGATTGTGAGCTCTTCTGACTGATAGTGACATGACTGTGGACTTTGTGCAGCGCTGCATAATATGATGGCGCTATATACTGTGTAATAATAATTGTACAGATTGAAGCTCCAGTGACCTCCTTGCTTCCAATGGCTGCACAATCCCATATTGCCTTCTATTGAGATCCAACTCACCTTCTTCCTTCATCACCTTGCGGTATATGTCACCCCTCCACCCCAAATAAATGGTCACAATGAGGGGGGGGGTCAGACCCAACCATTGGAGGGCTATAATCTCTACTGTCAGTCCCTGGGGATAATTGGCAGAAATACTCTGGCATCACCCACCGACCCCGGAGATAATGTTTGGTGAGCACCGGGAATATTTCTGCAATGGTTCTGTGCCAACTCCTCCTAAACCTTTACCTCTAATCAAACAGCAAGCACCTCGGATAAATATATAAAGATCAGGGAATTGTGGCCTATCGGGACCTCCTGCAGGGCTCCGGACATTCCTCTGGGTTCTGATGTATTGGCTGCTTATCGGGTTAAAAAAATCCATCTCTGATTTCCATTGAAACCGGAACCTTAGCCGGTGGGAAAAACTGAAACAATGGCTCATGTAGCATCTGGGAGCCAGCTCCATGTTATTCCTCGTGGGCGTGGCACTGGATCCGCTCTCCTGATTGGTTAAATGTGGAGCAACGCAGCAAGTTTGAGCACCCTGCGGCTTCTTTGCACCTCCTGTGACCCCCGAACCTCATTGTTCCAGCTATCCATCCATCCCTATCCTTCCATCCATCCCTATAAATCCATCTCTCCATATCTGTCCATCCACATCCATTTTTATACTTCCATCCCTATCCTTCTTTCCATCCCTATCCTTCCATCCATCCCTATCCTTCCTTCCATCCATCCCTATCCTTCCATCTCTGTCCTTCCATCCCTATCCTTCCTTCCATCCCTATCCTTCCATCTATCCCTATCCTTCCTTGCATCCCTGTCCTTCCATCTCTGTCCTTCCATCCCTATCCTTCCATCTCTGTCCTTCCATCCCTATCCTTCCTTCCATCCATCCCTATCCTTCCTTCCATCTCTGTCCTTCCATCCCTATCCTTCCATCCCTATCCTTCCATCTCTGTCCTTCCTTCCATCCCTATCCTTCCTTCCATCCCTATCCTTCCTTCCATCCATCCCTATCCTTCCTTCCATCCCTATCCTTCCATCCCTGTCCTTCCATCTCTGTCCTTCCATCCCTATCCTTCCATCTCTGTCCTTCCATCCCTATCCATCCATCCATCCCCGTCCTTCCTGCTTCTATGACCATCAGACTTTGTGAGTTTGATGCAGCTGCATATTTCTTCGCCAGGTATTGACATCTTTTTGTTCCAGCCGCCATCTTTACCTGTTATGGAGACTTCCTGTTGTACTTTGCTCTATGGCTGCTTTCCCCTGGGTGTCCAACAGCCGAAACCTGGGGCCCCAATATCCCTTAAAGAGGACCTGTCATGATATGTTTAATATATGAGGGATTGTCTATCGCTTTATATAAATATTATATCCTTTTATAATCAGAGAATGAGGACTGAAGGTGGAACTTGCAGCTTCTGTGACCCCGATATTACAGAGACCCCCCATAAGGCTGCAGGCTGCTCCTTCTGCACATGCCCGGCAATGCTCATGTGTCATTGGGAGGCTTTCCTGTAATGTACAAAAATAATTGCATGCGCAGTGGGATCTGCACTTTATTTTACATTTATAGGAGAACCATCACCCCATCTTGTGCAATGCGAGTTTGGGTGGAGTATGGAAGAATCAAGAAGTTCCTTGTTAAACCTTTTCAGGGTTCATCATTCATTGTTCTGCTACCCGGACAAGGCCCTGCTTATAAATGAGCAGAAAGTAGGAGCAAGCCGAACATGTACAAGGAGTTTGGTGGTCTCTGGGGACAGGTAGAGGGGGTATCTGGGGGTAAATAAGAGGGCAGAATGGAAGATGGCCCCAGGACAAGGTGCCTCCTCCAGTCATTAATATTCTGGGCACGATCCCGCTAACATTCCCCTCCTTTGGTAACGGACTAACCTGTGATACTTTTATCAGAAATGATTTCTGGGGATAATTTGGAGCAGCTCACCCTTGTGACTGCGATTATTTGTCGGATTATTAGAACTCGCCTAAGACGTTAATGCTAAACCTCCAATCCAACGCTCAGAATTAGGCTGAATATTGAAATCTGGGCACCAATTTAAAGGAATAATGGCAGCTAATAAAGATCACAGCTGTATGAAGGTTGGAGGTGGATGGGGTGTATAGGGGCAATATATAGGGGTAATATATGAGGGCAATATATAGGGGTAATATATGAGGGCAATATATAGGGGTAATATATGAGGGCAATATATAGGTATGATATGAGGGCAATATATAGGGGTACAAATCATCAATCACCAATATGTGGTAATGCAAATGAGTTCTGCCCTGGGTGATGTTGGCTTTCGGTTATATTTGCCCCATAGCTGATCCCACCAGGCAGCTTCCTCAGTCTGCAAACACACAACAAGAATCTCTCCTGAATGATAATTTAATTCTTTTAGAGGTGCCGGGGATTTCCCGCAGATCACTGCGGCTGCCATTGTTGGTCAGTTGGTCATAGCGGCACCGGGCTCGGTAATGGCGCCTGTGGAGGGCTCCCGGTTAGCTTTACAGGAGCGTTGCATTCCCATGCCAGTCTATTGGAAGGCCGAAAGCAAAGACAAATGCCCCTTCCAATGATTTGTGAATAATCTGTGCAGTTCCTGCCAATTATATTAAGCTATTGGGGCATTGGGGCAATAGTGCAAGCTGATTCATAATGATTGGCACCTCCCCAGGGTATGTATGGCAGATTTTTTCAGGTTTTATCCAACTGAATATTGTTAAGCTCCAATCATCTCAGGCTGGTAATGACAATGGGGTCACCGGACTCCAATGCCCCCCACAATCACCAGATCCAATAGATCTCCATCCAATAGATCTCCATAGGGATGTGGAGGATGGGAGATTCCCATCATGGATGAGCAGCTGACACATCAGCAATAACTGCTCAATGTTAGGACAATATGGGGGCAAAATCCATGAGAAATGTTTCCAGGGCCCTGGGGGATCGGATTAGGGAGAATGATGGCAAAAAGGGGTCCAACCCGGTAGCAGCAATGTGTACCTAATAAAGTGGCCGGTGAGTGTATTTGTTGATTTGCAGCATTGGCAGCGATGTGTCCATGTAACACTTCCTGGGATTTCGGGACTTTGCTGCCATGTGATTGGCAGATCAGATATTTGTTTCTACAATCACATCATCTCAGATAATAAAATAAAACGGATCTTTGATGTTAAGTCACATTTGGTGAAAGTTTTAATCCGGCACCAAAATATTTTTCAGAATTCATCTTAGCAGAACATTTCCCTGACAAATATTTGGCGATGCAGATAATTTCCAGCACGTTGCGGAGTTGCTGCCCCATCCCGGGATCTGCAGCCTGAATTGGCTCTGCCGTGTAAATTCCCAAGCAAATAAAAGATGGGGAGCGGGGGTCCATTGTGGTGGCAGGAAGAATGGAGTGGCCCCGTGGTTTGCCGGCTCCCATTGTAGCCCTCGGGGTCCCTGCACTCCATGCCAAATGTCGTCAGTAGGCACAGTCTGTGTTTTGGATTTTCCAAATCGGCTCAGACAGAGAAATTAATGGCATAAAAATAGCAAAGGCAGCGCATTCATTCGGATTTTCCACCGAGATGGAACAAAGAACAACGCTGAGGTTATATAATAGCGCCCAGGAATTTATTAATCTCTTATAAACGTTTCTGTGTAAAATGTAAATATTTCTCTTCCAATTAAATTCCGACATGGTACATATAGGGCCCGGCGCCCCTTTATTTCCCCCCTTTCATTATATCTCATAAATTAGGAGCGCTCACCCGTGAACAGAACATTAACGGCTCTTAGGTGGGGACGTTACTGGGGCACGCAGAATCCTTTAAACTATTTCCAACTTTTTTTTTTTTTCTGAGCACAAAAAACGTATTGTCAGAAAAATCGAGATTTCCCGAATTAATTCATGGAATAAATGGGAAAGTGTGAAATTAAAGGGTTATTTTTTTATAAAACCGTTAATCCGGTGCAGTTTGGACCAGACATGGGGGGCGGGGGGGGCGGTGCTCAGAGCCGGAAGATTTGTTCATTTTGTCCGATTTTAGTGAATTGCTGTGAGCTGAAATGCTGCGTTTGCTTTGTTGTACCTGGATGGGGATGTCGCTGCTGAAAGCTTTGTGGCTGCTCAGTCTGCTCCATCAAGGAGAAGCTTTGCCACACCTGAGATATTCCCATGCGGGTCTGTGCCCCAATGATATGAACCCTAACCTGTGGGTGGATGCCCAGAGCACCTGCCAGCGGGAATGTGATGCCGACCAGGTGAGTCCCATTTATCTCCTCGTACTGATCCCTATGTTTGGCCCGCCATGTCACTAACCTGTCTGCAAGGTGAGGGATTTCATTTTAATCATTTCCTTTTATCGGTCACATAGGGGATCATAGCCAGCAGCGTGTGCTTGGTACCAGTCTGACATTTTGGGGACACAGAACCCCTTTTCTCTGTCATCCCCATGATATGTACAGAATAACACAAAGCACTTTTATTGCATTATGATGATTAGGATAAGTGACAATCTCTTGTCTGACTTCATTATGGTGGCCTCATACAAGGCGAGACGTCTCATGCTGCAACAGATTTTAGTGCAGTGATCGCATGGGGCTGGGTGTGTTGAGTTTTGGGCATTAAGGTTTTCTGACCGACCATTCAGGAGCCATCACAGCACAACGGCCACCTTCTCCATTGCGGGGTGTTTAGGTAGCCGGACCCCCTGGGGTTATTTTACTGGAAATGTCAGAAATCTAAATTCTCCTCCAATGACCTTCTAATGACTTCCTCACTCATAACCTCATCACACGCACGGCTCCAAGACTTTTCTAGAGCTGCCCCAACTCTCTGGAATGGTCTCCTCGTTCTATTCAGCTTGCTCCTACTTTCTGCTCATTTATATCCCAACGCTTCCCCCTCACCTACCCGTCTTCTTCTGTCTCCTAAACCCTCACTACTTCCCACCATTCCATATCTCCCCTCCTATTGTGTGATACTTCCCCCACCTCCTAGATTGTAAGCTCTTCAGGCAGGGTCCTCTCCTCCTCCTGTGTCACTGTCTGTATCTGTCTGACATTTGCATACCCTATTTATTGTACAGCGCTGTGTAATATGTTGGTGCTATATAAATCCTGTATAATAATATATAACAAAGCTTTACGTTCCTGTATTTAGCTGTCGCTCTGTAACTTTGTATTTCTGCAGGAATGTGAGACGTATGAAAAGTGCTGTCCTAATGTGTGTGGGGCGAAGAGCTGCGTGGCCGCACGGTACCTGGATGTGAAAGGAAGGAAAGGTCCGGTGGGCATGCCAAAAGAAGCGTCATGTGACCTCTTCATGTGCACCCAGCAAGGCTCCCAGTGTGACATTTGGGACGGGCAACCGATTTGTAAATGCCGAGACAGATGTGAGAAGGAACCCAGCTTCACTTGCGCCTCCGATGGTCTTACCTACTACAACAAATGCTTCATGGATGCTGAAGCTTGTACAAAGGGGATCACATTAACCGTGGTGACCTGCAAATATCACCTATCATGGCCCCATACCAGCCCAATGCCTTCCGAGACCACGGCTAACCCAACCATCGCTTCCATTGAGACGCCCATCGTAAACGTGGTTCCTCCCACTTTACTCAGCAACCCAACCCACAAGGCCGTCCACGTTGGGGATACGGTCAGCTTTCATTGTGACGTCACTGGCAAACCCAAACCCGAAATAACATGGGAGAAAGAAATCGAGGGCAAGGAAAATCTGGTCATGCGACCCAACCACGTGGTGGCCAATATAGTGGTGACCAACCTTGCCCAGCTAGTAATCTACAACACTCAGCTTCAAGATGCCGGCGTCTACACGTGTATAGCCCGGAACCCCGGGGGACTTATCAAGGCCAACTTCCCCTTGTCTGTGAAAGAACAACCTGCGAAGGAAAAATCCAACAAGACTTTTTTTCCAACTGACGAATGTCTGAAGCCACCGGACAGCGAGGACTGCGGGGAGGAGCAGACACGATGGTACTTTGATGCCAAGAAAAACAATTGTTTCATTTTTGTTTACGGCAACTGCAACAGCAATCTGAACCACTTTGAGAGCTACGAGTCATGTATGATAACCTGCATGAACGGGCCGGTCAACTTCTGCAACTCCCCCGCGCTACAAGGCCCGTGTAAGGCCTACGAGCCCCGATGGGCCTATAACAAACTACTGGGCCAGTGCCAGTCCTTCATCTACGGCGGGTGCGGAGGTAATGAAAACAACTTTGAGACTAAAGAGATTTGTGAAGATTTGTGCCCCTTCCCCAAGAACCAGAAGTGCAAAGTGTGCAAACCTCGCCAGAAACTGGTCACCAGCTTCTGTAAAAGTGATTTTGCCATCCTGGGTCGAATCATCGAGCTGACGGAGGAGCCGGACTCGGGCAATGCTCTGCTCTCGGTTGAAGATATCCTGAAGGATGAAAAGATGGGACTGAAGTTCCTCGGGAAGCAGCCTCTGGAAGTCACTTTACTGAACATGGACTGGAGCTGTCCCTGCCCCAACGTGACATCTTTCAGCGGTCAGCTCATCATCATGGGCGACGTACAAAACGGCATGGCCGTCCTACAACCGCACAGCTTTGTCGGCATGTCCAGCGCTCGCCGGGTGCGCAAGCTGCGGGAAGTCATTCACAGTAAAACTTGCGATCTTCTGAAAGAGATTTTAGGCCAACCGTAATCATCAGAATGAAATCCAATATGTGCAATACTAAAAGGCCAAGCTGTAAACATTTCCCAAAACTGTCCGGGCTCACAATTCTAATTCCTTCTGTGAGGGCTTTGAATGATTTCTGACCCCGGGCACTTCTGGGGGACCCCTTAATGATTCCTAACTTACTAATATTGCAACCCATTGGCCTGATTTATTAAAACTCTCAAAGGATGGAGAGGAAAGACTTTCTTCAGTGAACCTGGCTGATCCAGCAAACCTGGAATGGATCTGGTCCAGGATTGAAAACTATTGCTTACAAAAGACTTTTAGGAAATCCATTCCAGGTTTTCTGGATCCCCCAGCTTCACTGACGAAAGTGTGTCCTCTCCAGCCTTGGAGAGCTTTATTAAATCATTGACTTTATTATTGATGTTTGATTTGGGGTTCGCTGTGCTGTCTTCATGTTTTGTTCTCCTAGCTGATGTTGGGTGCAGAAAATGAAATGTGAATGAAAGACATCTCTGGGAAGAAGGAAGGTAATGCCTCATCCACTGAATGCCACCCGGGGATGGGAGATGAATGGGATGAAGCAACGCAGGCGATGTGTGAATGGGCCGACATGTTTTATTCACTGGGTGATGATAAGCAATATTCTGCAGATATTATGTCAGCGCAGAAGTCACATTGTCATTGTATGTGTAAACGTTTGTATCCCAGCATTGCGTCATTTATTGTGTACATTGCAGTCCAGTATTTGTGTAACCTCACTAAACATCTTTTTGTGTCTCCCTTGTGGTTGTGTTTCTTTGTTTTTATCTCAGATTCCTCTCATTTCCTTATTTTAGAAGCGGTTAGATGGCAGAAACTCATTTTCCTGTTCTCACTTTAACCCCGAACATTTCACTGCACGCTGGCACCTTCTCCAATTAGAAGCTGCAGCAAGGGAGATCAAACCACCTCATTACACCTGGGGGTGCCCAGCATTATTTAGCCCCCCCTCTGCCCCTTTCATTTATTATGGAGGCTCAGCATGCCATGCAGGCCTCTTATTTTATGTACAGGACTCTTAGGGCCCCAACATCCACCATCATACTGCATTGATGTCAAGCAGTCACAAATAAAAGTTTTATTTATTTTCTTAGAATGTTGCCGAGAGAGGACAAAATATATCCCATCTGTATATTGTTTTTTTTGCATGTCCCTCTGCTAAAGCTTATTATACGTTTGGTTTCATCCAGCCATCCAGTGCAGCGATTATCAGCCAACTGCAATGTATTTGGAGCCCCGGGGAATCACCAATAAAAAAGCAATCCCTCGCCAATAAAAGGGCCCCAGAATTTGGTTGGTGGTGAATTGGGAACTCTCCGTACCCTACAAACCCTTGTGGTTATATTAGGTACAACAACCTTATCTTTGCCTGGAGCATTGATTGGAGTAAGGGGTGCAAGACGAGACCATGGAATGCAACGCAGGAAATGATCGGAGTGACCAGAACAGGACACGAGCCAGGTGACCGCAATATATTCCACAATGACATTCCAAGGAAAAGTGGCGAAAGGTTTGAGGTTGTATCAGAGAAACTGGAGATACCCCAGGGTTACTTCAACTTACGGCAGCCAATCAGACACCAATATTTAGATTGTAGCAAAATTGTAGTATGATGCAGAATCCACAAGCTATACTGACCATATCTCCCACAATCCACCTGGCAGCGTTGTGGGACATGTACTTGTAGACTTGGGGTTCGAGCCCCATTGTTCTATTTTATTCCCCGAGTGTTCTGTGGACCCAATGAGCACATAGAGGAACATTCACAGAAGCTGTACTGCTATGTAGCTCAGTGAGTCAATATCCAGAACATTCTCTGACGTATTGGAGACCTGCGCTTGTTTTATCCCCCGTGTTCTGTGGGCCCACTGAGTACATAGAGGGCTGAAGCTGTACAGCTGAGTCAGCTAATATCCAGAATATTCTCTGTGGTTCTGGGTTTGATCTCTGGTGTTGCCCCTATTTTCTCCCGTGTTGTGTGGCCCCAATGTGGACATGGCTGTCGGCCTCCTTGGACCTTCAGGCTGAGAGCTGGCTTAGGGGTTTAGCAGATCCAGCAGTGGTGTTGGTTGCTTAGAATAGTCACCAGTCCCCGTTTTTGGGGATGACTAGGACTATACAATATAGATGGGATCTTGCTTTTGATTGGGTCCGAGAAATTCCCAGCATAGAGGATTTTCCACAGCCGAGTGATAAAGTGACCTGCGGGGGGCACCAGCCAGCTGCCCCCATACAGGTAAGTCCTGGTGGGCGGTATAAATAGCGGAAATTCCCAGTGCTGTGGTCACATGTACACAACTGACCAATGGCCTAAAAGAAGACCTAGACTGTAGTATGAGGTCTTACCCACTTGTCCTCCATAGAACCGGCTGCTGGTATAGAACAGAGCCCAGTGGTATCTCCATACAGCCATTGTTCCTAAACTGTCACCAAAACTGATCACAAACAATAGTAATTTGGTACTACTCATTACCCTTCCACCGGTAATCTGTGAGCAACAAGATCTCTTATAGTGCACACAGACCTGCAAACTACATACAAGCATTTATTTACACCTGGGGAGGTATTTATAAATTAATAAATTATTCCCCTGTAAATTCACTCATCATTTTTGTTTATACAGATTGCATTTCCTATTGTGACAGCGGTCCACTTTGATAAGTGGCCACCAGGTGGCAGAACGAGAAATAAACTGAATGAGAGATTTAGAATTTGTGGAATTTATTAGAAATAAAAAGATTTTATAAAGATTATATATTTTATTATATACAAAAAAAGATTTTTTTTCTATAAAAGTGAATATAATTTATTTCCTTCTGTAAGATCTGAGTTTAGACAATAATCTGTACAATATTAAATAGCCCTGACACAATCTATTTTTGCATTGTCTGGAAATAAAAAATAGGAAATCCCTTTAAAAATCGTTTTTTTCTTTGATAAAAGGAATTTGGAGTGAGAGAAAAATAAACCAAACAAAAAAAAAAAAAATATTTACAAAATGCAGCTGTAAAAAAAGACAAATGTGTAACAAAAAATTAGAACAAATCCATTCAGGCCAATCCGGCATCCCTGGCCATGCCGTAGAATATTCCTCTGGATGCTATCAGGTTGGTCGGGGTATCAAATTCCGCTATTTTCCCCTTGTCAAGGACCAGAACCCTGCAACAGGAGGACAAACCATCAGTAAAACACAATGATATGGACCTAAGGCAGAACTTATTGGCAATAATAAAACCCTAAATGTAGCTGTCCGCTTGTCCTGAGCTACAAATCCCGAAATGGCGCACACACCTCGTGTAATCCATGATGGTGTTGAGCCGATGAGCGATGGTCAGGACTGTGCAGTCCTCAAACTGGGTCCGGATGGTCATTTGGATGAGGTCGTCGGTCTCCAGGTCAATGGCGGCCGTGGCCTCGTCCAGGATGAGGATCCGAGTTTTCCGGAGAAGAGCTCGGGCCAGACAAACCAGCTGACGCTGCCCAACGCTGCGGGGAGAGAAGATTCATCGATACGCCAAATAAATTCACACATCTCATGGATTCACTTATCTGGTGCTGAACAATTCTCATACAGCCGCACTTTCATATGAATATTTAGGTTTTATATAAAGAGCCAGAAATACAGCGAGCCCACAATGGGGATCACAGCTTCAATAAAGAGTCTTGTGACCCCCCTTAAAGTATTGCTGCTCCTCCCCCCCATGGTCGTCCCGTTACCTTAGGTTCTCTCCTCCCTCAGAACATTCATAGTTCAGTTTTTCAGTCTGGCCGGAGACAAACTTTTTCAGGTTGGATAACTCCAATGCTTTCCAGATATCATCATCCGAATATTTATCAAAGGGGTCCAAGTTCATCCTCAGAGTCCCCGAGAACAACACCGGATCCTACAAGAGGGACAAAACATTTCATGGCACAGACTGCAGCCAATCAGCACTCACTCCAAGCCTGTCCACTTGTAGTCCCTTCCCATTGTTGGGGTACCTGCCATTGTTGGGGGTCTCTGCCATTGTTGGGGGCCCCTCCGATTGTTGGGGTCCCTGCCATGGATCTAAGGATCTTGGATGTCAGGGTCAGTTTCCAGAGACCTTTCCCAGGTCAGAGTGGAATTGTTGGCCATGAAAACCAAATTCAGCCTCTTTTTCAGGACCTGGGGGTCATTGCAGCATCCCCCCCAATAACGGCCCCCATGCCCACCACAGCAGCCATCATGGGGCAGAAGTGGAACTCTGCAGGGGGAGAAGTTCTGGAGGTCCACAGCTCAAAGGCTGGGAATTTCTCTTCTGCACCAACCTACAGCCAATTATATTACAATAAATATTCAATGGCGTTTATCTTTACATTTCTCGGGCCCCTGAGTGACCAGACTGGGAGGGGGGGTATATGTGGGTTGTAAAACCAATAGCAGAACCCACAGGATGAAAATAATACCCACTCATAAATTGCACCAACTCGGGTATCAGTGCGACTTTAGTGAACATGGAGGGACAGAGTGACTATGAACAGCAATACAGCCGCCATGTTGGTTTGGTTATTGGACCAATGAAGAAGTCTGGGTACAGTGAATGTCTGGGGACAGTGAATGTCTGGGTACAGTGAATGTCTGGGGACAGTGAATGTCTGGGTACAGTGAATGTCCTGTCCTAAAAAGAACCTGTTGGCCACTGAATTTTTTGAAGCCCTAAGAACGTCCAGCACAAAATGTCATCACCTTTTTGAGCCCACCCGGGCATTTTCCCCCTGCCCAAATAGACTACAAGTACTCTGATATCTCCCCACCGGACAGAGAAATGATCAGTGTGGTCCAGAGGTCACTCCGGTAATATGGAAAGATGGAAGAGCGTGTTCCGTGTAATAGGAAGTAACATTCACCCTGATAAATTTGGTATTGAATCATTTACATGGAGGATCCAGTGATGGTCATAGATTTATATGACAGGTGTGATAGTCTGCAGCAACCCATAGTAACCTGATTTTACAAATTGTCCTCCTCTTACCTGCGGGATGATAGTGAGCATCGATCGCAGATCATGAAGTCCGATCTCCGCGATATTCACACCATCAATGGTGATGATTCCCTCGGCAGCCTCCAGGATCCGGAAGAGGCAAAGCGTCATGGAAGATTTTCCTGCCCCTGTCCTTCCTACAATCCCAACCTTTGAAATGCAAAACATTTTATATTCATCAATCTGTCACTTATTGCACCCAAAATACCAAATCATCAATAAGAAGAAATGTGAGGTGAGGTCAGGTACTGATGCTGAGGATTTGCCCCCTATTGGTGAGGTCAGGTACTGATGCTGAGGATTTGCCCCCTATTGGTGAGGTGAGGTCAGGTACTGATGCTGAGGATTTGCCCCCTATTGGTGAGGTCAGGTACTGATGCTGAGGATTTGCCCCCTATTGGTGAAGTCAGGTACTGATGGTGGTGATTTGCCCCCTTATTGGTGATGTCAGGTAGTGATGGTGGGGATTTGCCTCCTATTGGTGAGGTCAGGTACTAATAGTGGGGATTTGCGCCCTTTTGGTGAGGTCAGGTACTGATGGTGGGGATTTGCCTCCTATTGGTGAGATCAGGTCCTGATGTTGGATGAGAAGACCTGGCTCACCATTCCAATTCACCCCAAAGGTGTTCAGTAGGGTTGAGGTCAGGGCTCTGTGCAGGACACTCGAGTTCCTCCACACCAAACTGGTGACCCAATGTCAATATGGAGGGGGCTGTGTACCCCGGGGCACAGTCATGGGGGGGCAGAAAAGAGTTTTCACCAAACTGTGATCACAGTGATTGTCTGCAATGTCTTTGTATGATGGAGAATTACCAGAACCTCTCACTGGGGACACCTGAACCACATTGGGGGGGGGGTTCATATAATTTTGGTCATTGGTATGATGGAAGCGCTGTATTGGCAATGTTTTTTATGTTTTTGGACAAATTTACCCGAAATACTAAAATCCCTTTTCCTTTGTGGCCAAGCTGAGTCAAGTTGTTGCCATTTTTATATAATTTGTGTTCCCTGGCTCTTTAGTTTATAATTCCGGCATATTGTTGGGATTTTTACCTTTTCTCCGCCTTTCACCTTCAGGTTGAGGTTTTTCAGCACCAGGTCCAGTCCCGATCTGTACCGCACCGAGTAGTTTGCCAATTCCACTTCCCCGTTCCTTGGCCATGCTTCCTCCGGCTTCTTATCCTCTATGTTCCATGGAGCCTGGAAATGAGCAGAGAATCGGTGACACAAATATAATGGGGGAAAGGGCGCAGGAAAACCAAAGAGACCCCCCAGTAAATGAGATTTCACTGACCTCGGTCTCAGTCTCGGAATATTCCTTCACGCGTTCCACGGCCACAATGTTTGTCTCCAGGTCGGAGGTCATCCGCACCATCCAGTTCAGGGACATGGTGACCTATTGGATGGCACAGACAGATCAGACAGGTCGGGGTATCCCTATGGGGGGGCTGTTACCCTTCTCTCCTTCTTTTATCATTCTGATGATTTTTCCATCCCATGAAATATTTGGTTCATTCATTTATTATTAATAAACAGTATTTATATAGCGCCAACATATTACGCAGCGCTGTACATTAAATAGGGGTTGCAGACAGATACAGGAGAAGGAGAGGACCCTTCCCCGAGGAGCTTACAATCTAAGAGGTTTACCTGCAGTGCGTAGGACACGGACAGACCCACAATCCCCGGGGTGAGGTTGTCTCTGCCAATAACGACAAACAGAGCCGCAAAGAGAACTACACAATTCCCGACAAACTCCACCCGGATTCCGAGCCACCTGACAACAAAACAGAAAATCATCTTTTATCGGCTGGGATTGGGGATATTCGTTGTCTTTGTTGGAAATAAATACAGGTACAGCGCTTTGTGACCACAGATGGGAAGACAACGAGAAAACGAAAATCTACAGATAGAGAGAGAGGCAAACGAGGACAGAAGGCGGAGCCACTGATAGCGGACATTGTAGTGATGTCATGGAGAGGTGGGTGGGTAGGTGGGCAGATAGGTAGGCATGTAGGTGGCTAGGGGGAGATATTTCATTATTTAATATTAGAAACAGAAAATATTTGCTGAATTAGTTGTTTCTGTAGAAGACACAAAATGCACCCACCAATGACACCCAATCAGATTTCAGCCTTTTTCTCACATGACTGCAGCAAACTGAACTGTGATTGGTGATGATGGTGATCATTAGGATATTTTGTATCTTTTCTCGATGTGATGAAGAGGGACAGCCAATAATAAGAAGGGAGTGGGGGTGCTGCTTCTATTTATATTAGATATGTTGGGATGAAGGAATTACAGGAAGCTTTGGGTGCCGGTGGGTGAGCAGTGGAGATGAGATGTGGAAACTTCGACCTTTATACATGCAAATTGCACCGACTTGCAGGATTTGTCTCCGTTTCAAGTCAGTGCAATTTGCCAAAAATTTGAATTTCCTGCATTTAATGATTAACACATTATTTTAATAAATCTACAGATCTCAGAGATGACTTCCAATGCTCGGCCCATGTATGGCAGCTCTGGCCTATTAAAGGTGAATTAGGCACAACGGGCACCTCGGACATTCACCATCTCAGAACTAATTACATAGAAGGAGGAGCTTAATATTTGAGGGGGGAGGCCTAATATTTGGGGGTGGAGCCTGGCACCTTTATCATAAACCAGAAAAAAAAAAAACAACTAATCAGCACTTTTGTAACAACAGGTGCACTTTATGTCCAATACAACAGCACTGGTAAATTTTGTTATGGGGGAGCAATACGTAAGTGGGGTTCAGGCCCCTTCAAGATACAGCGTGATGATTACCTGGTTGTGAATGGGGACTCAGAGATTTAATCCGACAGAGCAAACTGCAGAAAGAGAAGAGGCAGAGATGACCGTTCCCTCACCCCGAGAGTAGAAAAGCAGCAAAGCAAAAATTTAATGCAGAGAAAAAAAAAAATCTTAAAATAAAATACAAAACTAGCAGAAGAAACGATCCAAAGGGGGCGCCGCTGGCCCTGAGCACTCACCTGTTGGATACAATGCCCGGGTAATAACTCTTCTGATTCTCATCGACCTTGTTGTCACTGAGTTGGATGAAGCTGTTTTGCCTCCCATAGGCCCGGATGATGCTGGCGCCTGTGATGGTCTCCGAGAAGTGGGAATAGATGGGGGAGCGGCTGACCGACTCCAAACGCTTCAACTGCCGGGAAGTGGCCACATAGAACCTCTGTGGAGGGGGGGAAACACCAAGAAAATGCCTCAGGAATACAGATAGACAGAGGAATGAGAGACGGATACATGGGGGACCCAGAACAATTGCACAGCTACAGGGACCCCCATCCGACACACTTGGGTAACCCAGAACAGTAAAACTGGCTCCAGAACAATGACACCATGACACCTGGGGGACCCCATAACAATGGCTCCCTAATACTTGAAAGTCACAGAAAAATGCCACCCTGACACTTGGGGGGCCCAGAACAATGGCACCCCCTGGTGTCCTCCCGGCCAGCATTTCCCCGCCACCCTCTCACCTGCACAAAGAAGTAGATGAACGCCAGCGGTATAATGACGACAGCAAAGAGTGGGGTGCTTGACACGATCACTATCATGGTGGACACGGAAGTGAAAAATGTTGACAGGAACATGAGAATGGTTGGCGGGATCACCTCATCGATCACATAGATGTCTTTGGAGAAACGGTTAATGATGCGTCCGATCGGTGTCGTATCGTAAAAGGACTGCGGTGTGTGCATCTTGTTGTCCAGAAGGGCCGCATGCAGCTTTCGGGCGGCACCGATACCCGCCATGGCCAAGGTGAAGGAAGACGTCATCACCAGCAGACCTTCCGAGCAGAGAGAAGTCAGGGATATTCATTCATCATACACCAAGATTCACTCAGATACCTCATCAATGATTCACCTTGTAATAATCCCAGCGCTGCATAAACCCCAACTCGCATCTGTGTATTTTTCTGCGTCCCATTGATTATCGGCTCGTTAGTCCAATCGCTGAGCCACACATTGGCCCCAATGGCTGACGCATTCTGACAGCAATACAGGAAGCAGATAAACAGGGAAACCGGAAGACCGACGGCTTTAATATATTCCCAGAACACCGTCATCTTTACCTGAAGCAAAGATCGAGAGTCAAATACATCAATCAGCCCCCATAGTCCCCCAATACTCCCAATAACCCCCATAGCCCCCTATACCCACCAATAACACCCCAATACCACTCATTGCCCCTTATACCCCCAATACCCCCATAGTCTCTCAATAACCCCCATAGCCCCCTATACCCACCAATAACACCCCAATACCAATCATAGACCCCTATACCCCCAAAACCCCCATAGTCTCTCAATAACCCCCATAGCCCCCTATACCTGCCAATAACCCCCCAATACCACTCATTGCCCCTTATACCCCCATAGTACCCCAACAACCCCCATAGCCCCCTATACCTGCAAATAACCCCCCCAATACCACTCATATGCCCCTATACACCCAATACTCCCCATAGCCCCCCAATAACCCCTCAATACCTCCCATAGACCCCAATAAACCCACCCAATACACTTCATAGCCTGCAATAGCCCCCCTAGTCCCCCAAACTGCTGCGCGCTCAGCGCCCTTTGCTTGGTTTCTCCTACTAAACCCAAAATCAAGACCCCCCCCATTGCTCACCCGCCCGGTCTCCGCTGTTTCCGTTTGGATGAGTTTTTCCACCGGAGGTTTCTTCATGGCCGCCGTCTCTGACATTTTCCTCTCGCAGACCCTTCTCCTCGTGGACATGGCGTGTGGTGTTGGTTCCGAGTCCGATGACAGGACGCTGATTTGCCTGCAGGAGAGAAATGCGTCAGCATGCGAAATAAAACAATGCATCGTACAAGGTCCGGGACTCGGAACCGACACCAAATACCCGGAACCGATAACCACAACAGACCAATACCCATACTCGGAACACTGACCTGATGAACTTTTTGCGCGCCTCGTTTGCGATGGGTTCGTTATCCACAAGATCAGTGTGATTGCTCAGTGTTTCCTCCGCCAGCAGAACTTCCTCCTCGTCCATCACTGAAACCAATCCACAGAAAAGATAAAAATGGAGAACAAATAATAAAAAAGCCGAATTACTGGATGAGGAAATATCAACCAAATAAAAGATCCACACCAGATCTATGCACTTCCTGTAATGCAGACTGCTGCTCTCTCTACTTGTGCCAGTTGACTGGTCTGGTATCCGCCCCCTTCTGTAGTGGGCAGACCTAGAGGGCCCCTCCCACAGCAATACCACTGCTACTCATACAAGGAAAGGTTTGTGTAGATGGGGGGGGTCTCTCATTTCTGGCCCCATGCTGGTGTAATTGTCCTCATTATTCATTAATATGGTTTTGATGGTCGTCATTAGATTGTGAGCTCTGGGGGACAGTTAGCTATATGCTTTGAACAGTGCCATGGAATATGTTGGTGCTACAAGTTTATAGTGACGATCTAACGATCAATATATTTCATTCTTGTAAATATTATTTATAAAACTTTCTCGATTTGGATTTATTTC
>NC_092860.1:804290-811956 GCF_032062135.1 Pyxicephalus adspersus
CGCTGCGTAATATGTTGGCGCTATATAAATCCTGTTTAATAATAATAATAATAATAATAATAATAAAAGGTTCCTGTTACATCTCCTTAGTATATTTGCCCTGTAAATTCCCATAAACCCCATATAAGGGATAATTATTTGTAATATCGGAGATTTCCATAAACTCATCAATGAGCTGATAATGGGGTTATAGCGCCACTCACTGGTCAGCTCCTCCTCCTCCACGTCATCATCGAAGGCGTAATTGCGCAGGAATTCAGCGAAAGCCCCGTTCTGCTTCTGCAGTTCCTGGTAGGACCCCATTTCTGAGACTCTGCCGTCCACAATCACCACAATGTGATCCACTTGTGGCAGGAAACTGATTCCGTGAGTGACCAGAACCCGAGTCTGCGGAGGAAATAAAATGATTGGCTGGGAAATTGTTTTATAATGGCGCCCCCATATGGAATGCAGCCTCAGGCAGCTGTACGGCCTGTACACGGGACACGTTCTGATTGGCTCTCACCTTTCCCCGCAGCAGCCCGTCGGGACCAATGACGTTGTCGAAGATGTGTTTAGCGACGTGAGCGTCCACGGCTGACAGCGGGTCATCCAGGAGATAAACATCAGAATGGCTGTAGACGGCCCGAGCGAGGCTGACCCTCTGCTTCTGACCCCCAGACAGGTTGATGCCCTGCGGGAAGGAGAAGGAAGATATCTGTGACTTGGCAGTGGGCATTACAGGACTGGATGAACAGCATCACTAAAAATTTCCTGATCTTTATCCGACCCATTCTGAACCTACAGAACCCCTCCCCATGGTTCCCAGCTATCATTGTGTGCTACAGAACCCCTCCTCATTGTTTCCAGCTATCATTGGGGACTACAGAACTCCTCCTCATTGTTCCCGACTATCATTGTGTCCTAAAGAACCCCTCCTCTTTGTTTCCGGCTATCATTGGGGACTACAGAACCCCTCCCCATGGTTCCCAGCTATCATTGTGTGCTACAGAACCCTTCCTCATTGTTTCCAGCTATCATTGGGGACTACAAAACTCCTCCTCATTGTTCTCGACTATCATTGGGGACTACGGAACCCCTCCCCATTGCTCCTGGCTATCAGTGTGTGCTACAGAACCCCTCCCCATTGTTCCCAGCTATCACTGTGTGCTACAGGACCCCTCCTCATTGTTTCCGGCTATCATTGGGGACTACAGAACCCCTCCCCATTGTTCCTGGCTATCATTTGGGGACTACAGAACCCCTCCCCATTGTTCCCGGCTATGACTGTGTGCTACAGACCCCTCCTCATTGTTCCCAGCTATCACTGTGTGCTACAGAAGCCCTCCTTTTTTGTTCCCGGCTATCACTGGGGACTACAGAACCCCTCCCCATTGTTCCCAGGGCTGGATGGGAAAGATGGGGGGGGGGGGTTCATTTTTCTGGAGTATGTATTGGGGGAAATGTCAGACAACTGGGAGCAGTAACACTGGGGTAACTATAGATGGCAGCGGAGAGAGCGGTGTAGGAAGCCATGATGTCAAATCATTCATCATGTCATCCTTACTTAGGAACCTGAACCATTCACAGAGCGGGGCCATTGTACAGGGTCGGGGCTGAACTATAAACCAGGGAGGTTCAGCTGGGAGTCCCCGGGAACATTTAGTTCTAAAACTCAAAATCGCTTGCAAGGAGCAAAACCCAACTATGACATAAAGAGGGCAAAGAAGATTCCTCTGTGTTATCATTCATAATATTCTTACTTATGTAGAACCGGCTCACTGCTTCTTGCCCAGCTGAAGGTGCCGTTGTGTACGGTGATGGCGTTTCCTGACAATGACACAAAAAGATTGATCAGAGATTATTATTTAATTTTTTATACCTGTAATGTGGAGAGCTAACACTAGGTGGCGCCCCATGCACATTAAACCCTATGGAATCCTCAGCATTGGATGGGAGCCCAGACCAGATGAGCAACGCTACAGCTGCAAATATCAGACTGGCAGGAGGGGATTCTGCAAACATGGAGATGCACAGCAAGGTGGCGCCACACTGTGCCCCCAATATTAGGATGTTGTCTGCTGACCCTGGGGGGAGGTGAATGTGCAGAATGAGGATATTCAGTAGGTGAATTCATTGTTATATTTCTCCTTCCTCACATACATGGAGACATCCAGCATAACTGACAGTGACAGGATGGGACAAATTAGAACATTGGGGGGCAGGGGGTTAATAGAGCTGGCCCCCACCCCTTATTCCTGTACATCTAATATGTGCCCTATTATCACAACTACATATCATGCAGATTATCTGTGCTTCTCCCATCTCAGGCTGATTGCAAAACACCAACATTCTCTATGTGGCTAATCATGTAACTGATTTTATCTCAGCGGGCCTGTACACCAAATGAATGTCACATGACACGGTTTGAGGTTGCAGTAATCCCCCCCTCCTCCAGGTGGTGACACACTGTACCTCCACCTTCCTCCTTTACCACTGGTGGTCTCACCCTGCTTACCTGGAATCGTCTTATCCTTGTTCACAGCATCAGGGTCCAGCTCATCATTGGCCAGGAAATTCTGGATTCTCCTTATGGAGACCCTCGCCTGCGGCAGAACATAAAATGATTTTCTCAAGGGCCACAGACAGAACATGGGGGAGTATTATAGATATGGGGGCTTCTCAGTGGTTGTCACAGCTGATTGGTGGATTCAGTGATATGTATTTCTCACCCAGATATGGAGAGGCTCATGCAGGAGATTTCCTCACCTGGGCAATGTTGCTGATGACCTGGGGCAGCATATTCAGGGGAAACCTCAGGATATTGAAGAGGGAGAGGGACACAAAGGCTTTCTCTGCATCCAGAATGTTCGTTTCATCAACAGTAACATACACAGCGAACGTGGTCAGCGCCACCTGCACAGAAATGTCACGTCTTTAGACAATGGTATGACTTCAGAGCTCCTCCCATCTGTAACCCCGCCCCTGAGGATCTTTTCTGTGTTTGTTTTGTTAAAGAAAGGAAAAAAGCCGGCCAGCTATGGGGGAGGAGGGGTTAGATTTGGGGAGGTAACTTGGGTTAGATTTTAGGGATCAGGTTATAAATTATATATTATTGAAAAATAAAATTAGGGGTTCAGAGTCAGGTTGGGGGTTAAAGCTTAGCATTTGGAGTGGGGGGGGGAAGTTTGGGGAAGGCAGAACATAGGCATGCAGTGCTCTCCTCACCAGGAAAGGGGCGCTGGTCCAGGCGAAGGTGGACAGAGCGTTCAGATAGGCCGCTTTCCTCAGGACGTTCAGCTCTTTGCTGCGGATTTCTACAACCTTTTGGGCGAAGGACGGCTCCCAGGCGTAGAGTTTGAGGACTTTAATGCCATTTAGGATTTCGTTCATCAGTTTGATTCTGGAGTCCTTGTATTGCATCTGCTCCACCTACAACGCAGGAAAATATCAGCCAATTAGGGAGAAGAGCGGCCAGAGCAGCCAATAGCAATCAGCCTTTCCTGACAATACTGTGATTGGTTGCTCAGTGAACTCTGTGAACTGCAGGTTCCATTTATTAAGCAATGCAACTGTGCTAAGTTCTGCCTCTCCCGGGAAAGCAGCCTCCCATCACATGACTATCCAGGAAACTACAGGGGGCGGAGTCAGGAACTCACTGCTGCACAATTCAGGAGAACCCAAACCCAGGGCTCAGCCAGTCTGTACATGGGAGACAATTGCCCAATAATGGGGCACTCCACCCCTTTTGGTCAGACAAGGTAAGGGGTGTGGGGTGGGGTGACCCAACCGGGAGGTATCACCTCACTTCCTGTTCTGTATGACAACTCTTTCATACACAGGAAATTTTCCCAGGAATAAGTTTAGGCTCTGACCACTCCGGGGCATCAGAAATGGACCAATCAGAGATCAGGAAAAGCTGCAGGAGTGACAACAGAGCTGAGCCCCGCCTTGATTTTGCAAGTCAGATGACACGCGACATTACTATTGGTCCACACACTCTGGGACTCACCTGGAAGGCGCGTGTCTTCATGGCAATGAAAGCATTGATGGGGATGAGCAGAACCATGACAGCAACTCCGGCAAGGACTGAGGGCCCCAGATTCTGCGAGACAGAAAAGAGAATTCACTGAAATATTCATCCACATTGCAGATTCACACACAGACCGGCCAATCAGATGTCATTTCAGTTGCAGGGAATATCCTGATTCTCAGATTTGGCCACACAGATCAGAGGCTGGGGGGCCCTCCATGACTTGGGTCATGTGATGCTGATATTAGTGGGCCCTCGGGGGCCCCAATATTTACCTCCCACAGGAAGTAAAGGGCCAGGAAGATCTGCAGAGGAGCTGACCACAGCATGTTCAAGAAGGTTGTCAGATCCTGGAAGCGCTGGGCGTCCACAGACATCAGATTGACCACTTCGCCCACCGTAGAGGAACGCTTGGCGGCGTTGGTGATGACCAGAGACTGTGGAGAGGACAGAGAGACTCCTTATAACCGGAACCAATCCCTCAATCATTGGCTGACCGAGAAGGGTGAGACAGGTCCTCTTTACCCCCCCGTATGGTCAGTACAATATAGGGGGCACTGCTGGAATCTGGGGTCCTCTCTGTGTCCCTCCCCCTGGATGGCTCCACCCTATTTACTGAACCCGCAGTAGTTTCCCCTGGAGGGGCCCTGCTCACCTTCCTGTAGATGATGCCGGTGATGGCGCTGCGCAGCCGCATCCCGGTGACAAAACAATACTGGAAGTGCTGGTGCAGGATGAGCGTCTGAGCGACGGACGAGAGGAACATCAATGCTGCAATGCAGAACCCCCACCAGGCGGGGGCACTGCTGTCCTTAACGAATGCTATCAGAACACTGAAGGGAGGAAAATCGTGTCACAATGTGTGAATGTTACAGTGGGGGAATCAACCCAAGACTCACCCAACATCTACCCAAGATTTACACATTTCACATTGGATTTAATTGGATTTAATTGGAAAATAGATAAGTAGGAGATGATTCACACAATTTCCATCTAAATTCAATGTCTCAATGTTGGAAAAAACTTGGGTGAATCTTGGTTAAAAAAAAAAGATTCCAGGGTCATTTATAAAGGAAATAATATAAAGTACAAATATCGTCATCATTCCCCTCATTGTCATTTTCAACCCCCTTCATCGCTTTCATCCTCATTATCCCCCTCCCCTTTATCTCCCTTCTGCCCCACCATCATCCTCACCCCTCCCCCTCCTCACATAAAGGGTGATTACAGATGAATGATAAATGTCCCCTTGTAGATATCACTCTGGGTCAGACAGGAAGTTCTGGAAGGGGGCCCCGGGTTTTTTCGGGGCAAAGCTCCCCCTTGTAAGACCCCCACAGATCACACAGAGCAGCTCTGTACCCATTTATAAGAAAGGCGCTGCAGAACTTTTTGGTACTGATGGACATATTATTCTTCACACACTTGTGGTTCTGCTCGGCTGTAATCGGGATCACTGTCAGGCAGTACAGCCAGGTTGGTGGCCCAGTTGGGAGAAAATTGAGCTCTGGCACCGCGCTTCTCTGAGGATCCCCGATATCATCACTTTGCACCTTCATCCTGTCAGCAAGCTGCTATTGTTAGACTGCAAGCCCAATAGAATAATTGGAGCAAACAAAGGAACTCCCAGCAGCCATCATAGAGACAGAACCCAGCACTTCTACTATCTGGGTACCATGGCAGCCCCATAATGCCCCCACTTCAGGTAGAACGACACAGATTTGCCCCCAGGGAAGGTTGGTGTCCCAGAGGAACTTACCTCAGTAACTGCGGATTGACGAAGGACAGGAGGTCCTGGAAAAGTTTGAACACCGACCCGATCATGAAGAATGGCCCAAAGGTCTTTAGAAGAACCTTCAGGAAGGACGGCTCCCTCTTCTTCTGATTGGTCACCAGCAGGACATCCGATTCGGTTGGTTTGTCGCTGACGTGGTTTATCTCCACTTCCTGGGCTTTAGTGAATTGCACCTCACTGCTCCTGGGTGCGGGAGAGGAAGATGGGTCAACGTGACGGCCTATGGGGGCGCTATGTACACAAGAAATAGCATGATGAGAGAATGGGACCAATGGTGCTTCTGACTGGCTGGCTGGTGGTCAGGAGAGGATTGGTTCAGCATGGAACCCTCTGAAGGCCATGGAAGGCCCAGTGCATGGTGGACTTTACTAACTTCCTGTTTGTATTCTATCATCATGAAGATTTTCTCGGACACCCACTGGGATCTGCAGGTCCCTACAACCTGACACCTTATACCACAGGGGCTCAGGTTCTTGGTGGAACCCCAAAAGCCAGCACCATATTTTTGTGTTGAGGAACTAAACTGAACTTTCTGGACACCAGCCCAAGCAGAGGGGGGGCCCACAAACTCCATGCAGATGCTGTCCTTCTTTCCTCTAGCACTATAAGACCACAATCCGACGGAATTCAGGTGCGGGGCCTGAATTCCGGCAAGTTTGGCCAGAGCGGCTCTGGGGAAATCACTGATTGGTCCACAGCCCCCCCCCCCCTCACCACCACCACCATCCTCTACCAATCACCTTAGCTTGGCCTTCTCCACCTCCCACTCTTTAATCAGTTTGGACACAACGGAGATGGATTGGTCGTCTTCATTCAGGGACCACAGGTCCTTCTCTTCCAGGGGCCTCCGATAGCCCAATATGGCCATCCTGGGGACACAGAGAATTAGGAGAGTGACAACACCACAGACATTCAATCAATGTTGGAATATAGAATGGTAGGTAGGTAGGTAGGTGAGTGCCATATCAATCCTCCTACTGGTCTGAGGAGGTAAGTACATCATAATGACTGGCGGGGGCTCAGAGACATGGAAAGGCTGATCTTAGCTAAGGAGCCACCACGATGAGTTCCACCGGTGACCAGGCAAATCACCGGGGGCGGGGGACGTGGGGGTAATATTGGGGGTCCCCATCTGTATGAGGGACTGACACACAAGTTATGAAATGTTGACTCAGGAAATAAAATGACAATGTAAATCGTCAATCTATGTGAGTTGCAGCAAACACGAGACCAATATAACAGGACAGCCTCCATCTTGGTGAAATACGACACTGTCAGAGCACAATATGACATCAGAGATCATTATAGGGGCAATGACAGGTCCACTTTATGATTTCTGGTGTCATAGTGATCACTGATTCCCCTTAGTTGTCACTTTTTACTTACTTTGTGAACCACCAAAACGTAAGCCTCGAGAGGAAGCCAGCGTCAGACTCTGGGCAGGGATTCTGCGGAGGAAATGAGGATGATGAAAGGTTTGCTTGTTGCTGATTGGTAGATTGTCTAGATTTCGGAATACTCACACAAACAGAGGAGACAGGGGAGAAGAAAGGGCGAGCCTCCTTCAGGCAGGAGAGGATGAGCTGCACCACCAGCAGGGAAAAATAGATGAAGAACGTGGTGAAACGAAATCGGTCCGACACCCCCTGAGGAGAGAATACCGGTGAGATTATTACCGAAATACAACCCTGCCTACAACAAAGCACGCCTATCCTAAACTCCGCCCATCACAAATCCCATCCACCGCAAATCCCGCCCACCACATACCCCACCCACCCATCATAAAGCCCTCCTATCACAAATCCTACCAATCCTGCCTATCATAAACTCTGCCCATCACAAACCCCACCCACCACAAA